>NC_039274.1:9531973-9831973 GCF_003368295.1 Carassius auratus
ATGGATGAGGTTTTTCATTTATTTCAGTAATTCAACTAAAATTGTGAAACTCATATTGAATAAATTAAATGCACACAGACTAAAGTAGTTTAAGTCTATGGTTCTTTTAATTGTGATGATTTTGGCTCTCATTTAACAAAAACCCACCAACCCTCACCAAATCAATCTCAACAAATTAGAATATGGTGACATGCCAGTCAGTTAATCAACATAAAACAACTGCAAAGATTTCCTGAGCCTTCAAAATGGTCTCTCAATTTGGTTCACTAGGCTACACAATCATGTGGAAGACTGCTGATTTGACAGTTGTCCAGGAGACAATCATTGACACCCTTCACAAGGAGGGTAAGCCACAAATATCCATTGCCAAAGAAGCTGGCTGTTCACAGAGTGCTGTATCCAAGCATGTTAACAGAAAGTTGAGTGGAAGGAAAACGTGTGGAAGAAAAAGATGCACAACCAGCGAACCGCAGCCTTATGAGGATTGTCAAGTGAACTTCAGAAGGAATGGACTGAGGTTGGGGTCAATGCATACAGATGCGTCAAGGAACTCGGCTTCAGTTGTCGTATTCCTCGTTAAGCCACTCCTGAACTACAGACAATGTCAGAGGCGTCTTACCTGGGCTAAGGAGAAGAAGAACTGGACTGTTGCCCAGCGGTCCAAAGACCTTTTTTTAGATGAGAGCAAGTTTTATATTTCATTTGGAAACAAAGGTCCTAGAGTCTAGAGGAAGGGTGGAGAAGGTCATAGCCCAAGCTGCTTGAAGTCCAGTGTTAAGTTTCCACAGTCTGTGATGATTTGGGGTGTAATGTCATCTGCTGGTATTGGTCCATTCAGTTTTTTTTTTTTTGTTTTTTTTTTGAAAACCAAAGTCACTGCACCCGTTTACCAAGAAATCTTTGAGCATTTCATGCTTCCTTCTGCTGACCAGTTTTTTTGAAGATGCTGACTTCATTTTCCAGCAGGATTTTGCACCTGCCCACACTGCCAAAAGCACCAAAAGTTTGTTAAATGACCATGGTGTTGGTGTGCTTGACTGGCCAACAAACTCACCAGACCTGAACCCCATAGAGAATTTATGGGCTATTGTCAAAAGGAAAATAAGAAACAAGAGACCAAAAAATGCAGATGAACTGAAGGCCACTGTCAAAGAAACCTGGGCTTCCATACCACCTCAGCAGTGCCACAAACTGATCACCCCCATGCCACGCTGAATTGAGGCAGAAATTAAATCAAAAGGAGCCCCTACCAAGTATTGAGTACATGTACAGTAAATTATCATACTTTCCAAAAGGCCAAACAATTCACCATTTTTTTTTTTTTATTTTTTTTATTGGTCTTATGAAGTATTATGATTTGTTGAGATACTGAATTCGTGTTTTTTTTTTTTTTTACTGTGAGCCAAAATAATCACAGTTAAAAGCACCAAAGACTTAAACTACTTCAGTCTATGTGCACTGAATTTATTTAAAACACAAGTTTCACAATTTGAGTTGAATTACTGAAATAAATTAACTTTTCCATGACATTCTAATTTATTGAGATACACCTGTACATACCTATTGATACAAAACTCTGAAAGCTGCTGGTCATCATCTAGTAAACAGCAGATATTTAGTATGATTTGCTATAAATAATACTATACATATACATCCAATATAATCTTACTATATTCTCTCTCTGTGTTTTTCTGTTCATACAACACACAGACTGACTTGGGTTGAAAACTCATCTCGCAGTTTAAAGAAAAAAAAAAATCAGCCATCATCTCTGTGTCCGACTTTGACGCAGGGTCTGTGCAATCTCTTTTAGAGAAGGGCATGAAGGATGATTGACAACTGCTGAAAAGCTGCATCTAGGGAAATGTTGCTCACTTTTACATTTGGTTCTTGGTGGACATTCAGGAAGGTGGATATAATAATGTGGAGAGAAATAAATTCTGTCAATCAGAAAATGGTCTGCACCAGGTCTAAATTCAGTCATGGGCAATGCACCTTGTCTTCCTTCCTGTTCCCTTCCCATTCCAAGTTAATTAGAGTCTAACAGTAATTCTGTGGCCTGAATGGCCTCACAAGCCAGATTATTACAATTTCACCAATGTTCTGCTGCTGATGCTACTGTATTATTGGCTTTTATCATTGGCTCTTTGATGCTGAGCAGTTTTAGGGTGCTTTTACATTTGGTTCACTTGCCTGGTCCGAACCCGAGTTCAGTTGGACCCCCTGCCCCCGCTGGCCTGTGTTCATATTATAATATTTGAGTCCGAACCGCGTTTCGCTTGTGTCATCAAGCCAGCAGCTGTTTACCCCGTTGCTTGGTAACGACAGCGCAGGAGAAGGCGGCAAATGCACAACATTACTCTCTGCACTTGTATGTATTATGTTTTTGAACTAATTGCTTTGTTCATAAAGCTTCAGTACATAACAGCGCTTGCGTCTGTCTTACGAATGTACTGAAAATGCTCTTAAGAACATTGAAGGCGAACATAAATGAGATGTACAGCTCTCTGCTTGCAGCGCGTCAGTCACACTCATCAGGAAAGTGAGTGAAACACACACACAAACACACATTTTCATCAAATAATTTGTCATTAAAAGCGGTTCACTTCCGCGATTTGGTACGATTGCATTCACATAAGCAGTGAACCGTACCAGAGTTCACATGAAGCGTACCCCAGACCACCATTTTTAAGCGGACTCGGGTACGGTTCGTGGGTACGCAGCCGAGTACGGAAGACAGCATTCACATAATCCAAATGAACTGAACTCTGGCGTCAATCGAACCCGGGTGTGCACCAAAAGTGCTAGTGTGAAAGCACCCTTAAAGTACTCTGACAGAACTGGCATATCATTTAGAGGTTCCAAAGTGTTCCTAGTTTGGAATTAACTTGAGTGCATTTGGCCTTGCTTCCATAGTTACCAGATGTTTCTAGGAAGTGATACATGATGTGTCTAAGACTGCAGGTGATGTTGTAAAAATGGAAATGACCCTCTTGACATTATTCTGGACTGTGGCATGACAAGGCAACATCTGTTTAGCAAACAAAACCATGTGATTTTATTAGCATATCAGATGTGCTATACAAGGAACACAGACAAGAGCTTTGAAAGACTCATCAAAGTATCAGAAAACGGTCTTGTGTCTCAGTGAATAATCGGTGTAAGCGATCTCAGAGCAGGTCGATATGGTTCTGATCTTATCGCGGGACTTTCTCCTGGTGCTGTAGTTTGAATTGTGCTCTACTGATTGTTTTATGTAAAGGTTCTTTTATCTCTGAGTGCCACAGAACGATTTTGTCTCTCTTTTACGCACACATCATGAACATACAAGGGTCATTCACATTTGCCAGTTAACAAGCATAATTTCCTTGTTTAGGGTCAGGGACTATCTATGCCTTTAATTTGAGCCAATCAATATGTTTCCAAGTGCTTTAATCTTATCTCGTTAATGCAGCAATGAATCTAACTTGGGTTAGGGTTCACAGACAATACAGGCCAGTCTGTTGATTGGTTGGTGTGGGGGGTTCGTCTAATATCTATTGATTTTGTGTCTCTAATGTTAGTCCTAGAGATAGCTTTGTACACTTGTAAAGGGTCGAAAATGTCAGCATGGATGTTCACTTCCTGACACCACAAAGACAAACATATACAAACAAAATATTGCAGTGACAAGTACATATAATATGCGCTCAAATTCACACATACATTTTTTAAATGCATGCACACTGAAAAGAATGCACTCACATTTACTCAAGCACACCCACACACGCTCACTAATGGAACAGTCTTCAAATGTTAGTCTTCAGTGCCAACTAGTGGTAGTCTGTGAGAATGCAGTCCAGTACTTTAGGCCTGAGGTTGAAGATGCATTGAAACCTTTGCTCAGAAATCTTTGCTCGGTTCTCAAACGAGCCATATTAAACCTCTACCTTAAACCTAACTCTTACACAGACCAGTAGATACCAGCCAAACTGAAGCAAAACGATGAGCCTTTGAAATAGTGAGGAGCACTTCAAATGTCAGGTTTTGACTGAAATCACTATATTTTTGCAGACGTTTAAAACATCTAACTCCCAAAATATAATCAGACCTTTACACACTGAGAGAGAGAGATAGAAAGAGAGAAATGTCCACAATATGGCTAAACAAGAGAAAAAGTTCCTGTTTGACATGAACGAAATTGCAAATTATTGCAATTTACACTCTCATTTGTCATAGTGTAGCTCTAAGCATGAAAATCAAGCAAATATGTACTGAATTATTACAACCTGAATAAATGACACTGTTAATATGGACCTTCTTAGGAGAGAGAGTACTGCTTCCATAATTAATTGCAACAGTGAGCACAGAGACAGCTGGTGACAGCAGCTTGGCCAGGCTTATAATGCTTTAGTCAGTGTTGTGCTGTTTTTCATTGTGTTTGCTTGTTTGTCATATGCATACTTGCTTTTCTGTCTCTGATAAAAGTGTGGAAATGTTTCCATTCAGTGGCTGAATCATTGCCTTAGTTCAAACTACATTTTCATTCAGTGTCATTGTGTCCTTACTTTAACTAACATTAGCCTGATATCCAGTAAAAAGCTTTAGACAAGACAGTTTATACAAAGGCCTTATATTTATGGTTATGTTTGAGAAAGAGTGGAGAAAGTACATAGTAGAAAGTAAAATGTGGCATGTCACACTGTAAAAAATTATTTAGCAGTTTAGTTGTTTCAATGAATTTTTTTATGTTGACACAACTTGCAGTTACTGAATTTGTTCATTCAACTAAAAATTTTAAGTTTTCAGTGTCTCAACTAGTTTGAAAGTTGACTGAACTAGGTCATTTGTCCTCATAACTTAAAAAAATTTGTTGACTCAATTCAATAGCAATATCACGTTCACAACATCACTTATCGCGAGATCTCGTCATTCTCCTGAATGCTGTTGAAGAGAGAAGAAGGTCGTCAGCCATTCTAGTCAGTTTCTCCTCAAAGTTTGGACATTTGACTAGAATACAACTTTGGTAAGTAAAATATTCGTATTTATTGGCTTAATGTGTAAAATTACATTTGTTGTCTCAGAAGAGTAAGTATTGTTTAAAGAGTCGTATATTCTGTATGCAAGTTTCTGTATGTAAATGTTCGTTTCGCGGCACTCTGAAGCCTCAAAATACAGGCGGTTCCACAGTATTTTCCTTATAAATATTAAAACAGATATGCGGGACAGCGGAGCTAAACTTATGTGGAGCACGATAAAAATACAGTTTGTATGTATTATTTGAGCCCAGGGCTGAGTAGAGGCCGTGCAAACAGAGCGCGAGAGCTCAACGCGGATCACTGTATGGATTAAGAACGGCGGGAATAAAAAAAAAAGGAACTGCTCTAAACCTGACAGCGTAATACATTCGTCAGAATATACATCGATGAAACATTAGGAGAAAAAAGAAGATTCCTACTCGAACTGTGTCTTTTCTGCATGTTATAAGGGAAACAAATGAGCAGCATAGATGAGCACCTCCCTCAGAGTTCTTCTGGAGCGCGTAACTTAACTTAACGTTACATTTGATATCGCTGACATAAGCTTAGTTCTGATGATTTTTTTTTACAGTCTACGGTTCAGATTAAGTTCTGAAGGTAGCGTTACAAACTCTTCTTTCAGTTTTCTGAAGTAACGTTAGTCATTCAAGTGCCTCGCTAGAACCTAGAACCCAGTGTAATGCTGCGTGAATATCTGTTTTTATATAGTCTATGGTGAATATACGGTCATAAGTAAATTGCGTACGTTTAAATCTATATATTTTAGATTAAAAGTAATAATATCATATATCTTGTATAAATAGAGATACAATAGCGATCGACACAAATGTGTTAAATTTCCTTTTATTGTGTTATAATTATGTGTTGTGTCATTTAAAAGCATTGTCTGGATGGTATAGTTTGTCTTTGGCATTTAATACAAACTTGTCAATACATTTGTCTTTCTCTGTAAAGATTTATTTATATGTATGTTTATTATTTTACAGTGTTTTAACATGTTTTTGTATTTTTCATGTTTATGATATTTTTGAATGACTGAAGATTCAGCGCAGAATTCAATAATCCTGTGGATGGACCGCAGCGAGTCCTTTTGCAGTTATCCATCAAAAAGATATGCAGACATAATGGAAATGGCATTTACATTGTAGAGCTTGGACGAAGTTGTAAGTAAATTTATTTATTTATAAATGCACATTTATTGGAGTCTATATGCTTTACAATTGTAAGGCCCTGTTTAATGCATCCCTTTGTTTTTATTAAAGCACACAGGCTCTGCGCAGGAATTCATCAAGGACATGACTGCTGGGATTACGCTTGTGGATGACCAATCTGAGCACCATCAGCCTGCAGTGATGTGATCCAGGTAAAAGAAGAAGAAGAAATCTGGGTGATCTGGGGTTGTAACTCGTTGTTAGACGATCTGGGACTGGGACTAACAGAAATAAACTAATTCAGGTTAAAAACAACTTGAGGTTTAGTAAATGACAATTTTCTTTCTTTTTCTTTTTTGGGTGAACCCTTTACGAAAATGTAGATATTTGCATTGGAAAACAGCTTCAAATTTTAGAGAACATAATTTGACATTATTTTCCCCAGTTTTATTCCGTGAATTTTCTATAATTGGTATTTAAAATGTCTTTATAAAGTGTGGAATTTATCTTCATAAAACCACCAGAAACCCTGTTTATGGACATAGCCATTCTTTTTTATTTTGCTGAATACTGTTTTGAATCCTGAAAAATGTTCAGTTCTAGCATATTGGCCATTAGCAACTTTGCTTAAAGGATTGTTTCACCAAAAAAATTAAATTAGGCCATGTTTTACTCATTCTCAAGGCACCCTATGTGATTTTCTTCTTTCAGACGAATCTGATCTGAGTTGAATTTAAAATTGTCCTGGCTCTTCCAAGTTATTTAATGGCAGCAGACAGGTGTGTTTTTTTTCTCAGCAGTCCAAAAATAGTCAAATAAAATGCACCCATCCATCAATAAAACGTGTCTCATGTGGCTCTGGGGGGTGAATAAAGGCTTCCTGTCGCAAATCGATGCACTTTTTGTAAGAAAAATATCCATATTTAAAAAGTTGTAAACACTTTTTTTTCTCTTCCACTGACTATCATACGTGCAAGCCTAATTTTGTGATTGGCGTATTGTTGTCTCCTCCGCTCTTCCGTGTTCGTCACTAATCACCGGTGCATGCATGACCCCTATGTCCTATTTTCATCCACCCGGAATGGCTCTTATGAAAGTGAGAGAAAAGGGTTTAAATATGTTTTGAATAACATTTTAAATATGTATTTTTTTTTTTATTACAAAAACACATGGATTCGCTACAGGAGGACATTATTCACCTCTCAGAGCCATGTGAGATACTTTTTACTATGAATTGATGCACATTATTTGATTACTTTTGGACTGTTGAAAAAAACACCCACCTATTGCCATAAATATTTTTTTATATAATCCGACTGGATTTGTCTGAAAGAAGAAAGTCATACACACCTACGATGCCATGAGGGTGAATAAAACATACATGGGTTAACCAACCCTTTAGGGCCATTTCATAGTCAACGCATCTGTAGGCGTATACGTGTCTGTATACGTGTCCCCGAGGCTAAGCATAGTTATGCTTCGGCCGCCATTATGCGTCGGTGCGTAGCCAAATGTGTCGTCCTAGTTTTTGATACGCGACGTGCCGATTCACGCAATACTATGCGTTGTCGGTGGGGGCGACATTGCAAGTATTGTACATTAATTCAAGTATATTGTGTTTACAAAAGAAGAAGGTATACAATGAATTGAATACAATGGCGGGCGAAGAGGAAAAATTATACGAACTTATACATATTCATCCACATTTATATGATAGTTCATCAGCAACAGAATACACTCCTCTTCAGTTGCCATTGTAATCTGAATATCACGCGACCCGACTCTACTAATATCACCCGACTCTACTACCCCCTGTTGCGTGACGCTTGCGTTCACTGTTTAGACTATGAAAAGGAGTGCGTCGCTCGCATTTCTTGCTAGCGTTTCCCGCGTTGACTATGAAACGGCCCTTAGGAGTCATGCTTTACTATGAACATGCAGTGCAACAGACTATTATTTAAAAGGAATACCTATTTACACCAATATATTTTCTGATCATTGTATAAATGGTGTGACAGATTAGACACTTAGAATCAGATTAAGAAAAAAAAACTGAATGTTGTATTGGTTTGTCACATTTTATGTCATTCAGAAATCATGTAGAATACCAGTGAAGAAAATAATTTCCCCCCATTTTTAGAATAGTTGGTTCTGGGGGTGTATTTTACACTTATCTTCCAATGGGATTTTAAACTCTTTGTGTTCAGCAGAACAAAGAATTTAGTACAGGCTTTTAACAGTTTAATACAGGAAGTTATTTTGAATGTTTCTAAACGAAACCGTTGAGGAGCACCATTTAATTTTGACTTTCATTTTTGGTTACATTTTTCTAAATGTCTTCCACTTGAAGGTGAATTACACTTTGCATTAATTGGTAGCTGTGCTTTTAACACAACACACAACTTTAATAGTGTATGTACATATGTGTGTTCGTTTATAAATTTATTAAGTAATGTAATATTTTTTTTCTTTTCCCAGCCATCCAGTGACATTAAGGATGTTGAGAAAGAAATTGAAGAGGGCATTCTGATTGTAACTGAGGAACAGCAATGTGATGTGCTTCCCAAGGAATAACCAACATTGGTCTCATTTGGACATCCTGTCATCACTGACATCTCCCATGTCCCCAAGGCATATGGACTCCTAATGGGTCTGTATGCAGTGAACATCCACCACCTCCAGCGCATTAAATACACCATTGAGGCTCTGCAAAAACTTGTGAAGACCAGCTGCTCCCACCGTGTGCTCGCTACAGCGGCAGGAACTGTAGGTGTGGAGGAGTGAATGTCCAGCGCTCTCTCCACCCTCAACACCACAAATAAGGTGTCCTTGAGCAAGGCACAACTTCTCCCCGGGTACTGCAGCATAAATGGCTGCCCACTGCTCTGGGTGTGTGTTCACGGTGTGTGTTCACTGCTGTGTGTGCACTTTGGATGGGTTAAATGAAGAGCACAAATGTATGTCATGTCACTTTCACTTTTCAGTGTTCATGATGTGTCCATCGGCTCCACAGCACTCTTTCTTAAAAAGTAGTGTTTTTTTGTTTTTTTTTATAAGGAAAGGTTCTTTTGTGCCTTTCACTATATAAAATGTACATTAAAGTTTACATGTCATGACTTGGAATATGCATGTTCTCATGTAAACAAATGTTTTTTCACCTCTCATTTTCTTAAACAGTATGTACATATTTTCAGTATGTAGCATTATGATGGGGGACGAGTTTGGAAACTTTCAAGATCCTTCTGATGTTAACACCTCTGTCTGGTCATGTGCTATGAAATTTAGAATCTGACTGTTTAGATCTTTGTGCTTCCATGTGCATTCATTCCATTTATATCTTATTATACAGAAGTACAGTACACTCATTTTTTGTAACTAATGGTGATATTATATTACATATATCTTGGTTTCTCATTTTGACCATGACTTGCATTATGGTGGGGGGAGTGCATGTGAACTTGTGCAGGGTTAATATGCAGAGTTCAACCTTCTGATTTTCATATTGCGTTATGAAATTAAAAACAATCCCTGTGGTTTTGATCTGATGAATTGAAATGCAACTATTTGTTTCTCAATCCCATGCCAATGTTATTTATTATACATCACACTTTCAAGTGTCGGTTCAGATCTTTAGACATGTGTTTGTTTTTTGCATTTTTTGTTTTGTTAGGGTTAGGGTTAGGTTTATCAGTTGATGTGTTGACAGCAAATTGCTTGTTCAATTTAAATGTGAATGAAAGTGTTGTCTCTATCATTAAATAAATTACATTAAAAAAAGTGTTTTGTCATCTTTATTTAAACATTTAAGGCAGTGGAGTAACATTTGTTTATGATTATTGATCGAAGTAAAAAAAAAATCCCTGTTGACACAACATGATTTAGTTGACTGGACTAGAAAATAATAGTCAAGTCAACTTAAAGAAATTTGTTACCTGGACTAACTCCACTCTAGTTTGAAGTTGTTTCAACAAGATTTTTTTTGTCAAGATAACAAAAAAATTTTAGGCAGCGGGGTAACAAAATATTTTTAGTTGACTCAACAAATTCTTTTTTACAGTGCAGAGTAACTCAAACCAAACTTATCTGGTTCTACCTAGCAATTTTTAGTTTTCATGTGACGTTACACCCTTAGAACCTTATTGATGATGCAGACTTGATACTGGCAAGCAGATGATCCAAGAATATAAACACAACGCATGAGTTTCCAATGTAAACATGAAACATATGCCATTACCTATATTGTAGTACAGTTATGGAGGCCCTTCATAATGCAGAGGTCAACTGTTTGTAGTTAGCACTGGCCCTAAAGTATGTAATGTTTCGTTGCTTTCTTAGCTTTGTTTTCAAGCTTTCTGATAACACTTTTGTATCAGTGCTTGTCTGTTTTCCACTTTTTTGTTCAATTATTTATTTTGTAAACCAATACACCATGAGTAAAAGCAGCACACCATGAATCTCCTCCATACTGCTTATTGTGTTGCACAAGAATGATCCTGTCTGTCACTGACAGAAAGAAGCAGTCACCAGACAGATTTGCCCAATCCTCACGGTACTTTAAACTGGAATGATAAAGAACAACATATTATACAGTTGTTTACTTTGTTAGGAAAATTCCATATACATAAGTAAAAGTGGACTCAATGTAAACCAAATTTTGCACATTTTATAAATGACTTTAAATCATATGTTAATCTCTTGAAACAAACAAACAACAAAAAAGCATACAAACATACTGTAAGTATAATTCAGCCTTAATGGACCTTTTATTTTCTACGTGGACTGTAGAGAGCACCTCAATAGGAAAGCAACACAAACACAAATGGATAAAGTAAACCTTTGTTTTTCAAATCTAATTGGATTGCACTGAGTTAAACTGAGTTATGAACATGAACTGTGAACTTGCATTAGATCTTATTAATATTTAATGTAAACTGAACAAGCAGCACTTTTTGTGTCCCATTTTCCATTTCTTCATAAATATAATTATCTCAAATGGATGTTTTCTTCATCTCATCTCATTTCTGTGTCTCGAGAAGGTGATTGAGTATTTTGTGTCTAAATCACCAACACACACACACAAAAGAGTTTCAATGATTGCTCACAGGCAAGAACCAGGGTCAAGAGGAAAAGGAGGATGGAAGAGCAGGATTTCAAGAGGGTCTCAGTGAGCAGAGACCAGAGAAGGAGGCACTCACTAGGCCAAGAAATATCTCACATGTCACATGTGTTTGTGTTCATTCAAACAAATTGATTTCCTAAAATAAATAAAGAGGGAAAAAAATAGATGTTGCTGCTTTTTCCAAGATATAAGAAAAACTGTTGCATCAGCATTATATGGATATGCAATAAGTGCTGTAAGTCTCAGCATATAAGAAGTTTGAAAAAGCATGCCACAGCAATAAGACAAGGAAGGAAGTCAATATAAAAGTCAATTTAGGGGGAGGAAAACTCAAATGCAGTCTGTTTTTCTGTATTGTCTTCTTATCAGTTTCCTATCCAACAGACGTTTTGTGGGATCTGTAAAGACAGACAAATGCAAATCATTTTCAGTTGGAGAGCACTGTAAACGAAACTTTCTGGGTTTGTTGTTGTTGTTACTGTTCTTTCTGAATAAGTTTTCAACCAGAAATCCTCTGTAAGCATGTACAGCTCAGGCAGGCTCGTGCTTTATGGAGTTTTGGAAGCCACAATCAAAAAAGAAAAAAAAAGTTTTGTTGGCTTATATAGTACGTCAACACTGACTGAGTGTGACAATGTTACATTGACCACTGGATGAAGCTAGGTGCAGTTTGACTTGACAGGCAAGTGTTGAGGTTCTTAGAGGTCAGTTTTATAAAAAAAATAAACATAAAATTGAAACAAGAGGACTTCCTAAATTATCTTTAGAATCAAAAAGGATGGCAGTCTTTAAGCTATAGCCTCAACCTTTTATTGCTACAGGTAACCTAGACACTTTGAACAAAAAAACTCTCTACCTTACCTACATTTCATTGGGGTTTGTTCCTACAGGCATACAGGTAAACCAGGATCTTATGAGTGATGTGTTATTGACTGTTTTACCGACATTTTGACAAGCTTTCAAGACAGCAGTATCACAGCAACTGCAAGACACTAGATTTTCAAAACCTTCAAGTGAAAGCAGCATTGTGTGAATCACAGAAGATGGAGGGCAGGCTGTTCAGTTTCACAATGCCAGAAATACGAAAAACTGATGCAACTTTAATCTTCAGAGAAGTCCCAACCAGTGGCAAGTTTGACAAATGACTGCAGAACCCAGAATAAATGAATAAATAAATAAATAAACACTGAGAAAGGGTCTACAGCAGAGGAATAGGCTAGAGGGAATAATAGCTGCAGACAGACACAAGACACACTGCTAACTGTAAGGAATGGATTTATTTATATTAGAAAAGATCAAGTGCCATATTCATTTTATATATACAGTATTGTTCAAAATAATAGCAGTACAATGTGACTAACCAGAATAATCAAGGTTTTTCGTATTTTTTTTATTGCTACGTGGCAAACAAGTTACCAGTAGGTTCAGTAGATTCTCAGAAAACAAATGAGACCCAGCATTCATGATATGCACGCTCTTAAGGCTGTGCAATTGGGCAATTAGTTGAATTAGTTGAAAGGGGTGTGTTCAAAAAAATAGCAGTGTGGCATTCAATCACTGAGGTCATCAATTTTGTGAAGAAACAGGTGTGAATCAGGTGGCCCCTATTTAAGGATGAAGCCAACACTTGTTGAACATGCATTTGAAAGCTGAGGAAAATGGGTCGTTCAAGACATTGTTCAGAAGAACAGCGTACTTTGATAAAAAAGTTGATTAGAGAGGGGAAAACCTATAAAGAGGTGCAAAAAATGATAGGCCGTTCAGCTAAAATGATCTCCAATGCCTTAAAATGGAGAGCAAAACCAGAGAGACGTGGAAGAAAACGGAAGACAACCATCAAAATGGATAGAAGAATAACCAGAATGGCAAAGGCTCAGCCAATGATCACCTCCAGGATGATCAAAGACAGTCTGGAGTTACCTGTAAGTACTGTGACAGTTAGAAGACGTCTGTGTGAAGCTAATCTATTTTCAAGAATCCCCCGCAAAGTCCCTCTGTTAAAAAAAAGGCATGTGCAGAAGAGGTTACAATTTGCCAAAGAACACATCAACTGGCCTAAAGAGAAATGGAGGAACATTTTGTGGACTGATGAGAGTAAAATTGTTCTTTTTGGGTCCAAGGGCCACAGGCAGTTTGTGAGACGACCCCCAAACTCTGAATTCAAGCCACAGTACACAGTGAAGACAGTGAAGCATGGAGGTGCAAGCATCATGATATGGGCATGTTTCTCCTACTATGGTGTTGGGCCTATTTATCGCATACCAGGGATCATGGATCAGTTTGCATATGTTAAAATACTTGAAGAGGTCATGTTGCCCTATGCTGAAGAGGACATGCCCTTGAAATGGTTGTTTCAACAAGACAATGACCCAAAACACACTAGTAAACGGGCAAAGTCTTGGTTCCAAACCAACAAAATTAATGTTATGGAGTGGTCAGCCCAATCTCCAGACCTTAATCCAATTGAGAACTTGTGGGGTGATATCAAAAATGCTGTTTCTGAAGCAAAACCAAGAAATGTGAATGAATTGTGGAATGTTGTTAAAGAATCATGGAGTGGAATAACAGCTGAGAGGTGCCACAAGTTGGTTGACTCCATGCCACACAGATGTCAAGCAGTTTTAAAAAACTGTGGTCATACAACTAAATATTAGTTTAGTGATTCACAGGATTGCTAAATCCCAGAAAAAAAAAATGTTTGTACAAAATAGTTTTGAGTTTGTACAGTCAAAGGTAGACACTGCTATTTTTTTGAACACACCCCTTTCAACTAATTGCCCAATTGCACAGCCTTAAGAGCGTGCATATCATGAATGCTGGGTCTTGTTTGTTTTCTGACAATCTACTGAACCTACTGGTAACTTGTTTGCCACGTAGCAATAAAAAATATACTAAAAACCTTGATTATTCTGGTTAGTCACATTGTACTGCTATTATTTTGAACAATACTGTATATATTAAAGTGAAACTATTTATTTTTTTATTGTTATTTTATTTGATCCATATTTGATATTTGACATTACCATTTAATTATTGTTATTGCTTTGCAAGAAGTACCTTATAGAGTTGCTATTGTTCATGTCTTATTATTTGTAAATAAGATTAATAAGTGTCTCAGTATTTTTATTCATCTTAACTCTGTTATTCTGCTTTTCTCACTCTCTGTCTTTCCTTCTCTGCATTTCTTTGGAGTAATAGTGCAGCATGCAACATATTGCCAGTGTATGGTTAATTTGGTAATGGTCTCCCATATGGCAAACCATTAGATTACAGTTTTTCTCAGTCGCTTTGGTACATTTCTCGAATCATACTTGAGATTTGCAAAACAGTAAGTGCATTTCTCAAAACAACTCGTACAAATAGCAAAACACAATGGATTACCTGCAAAAGCCAGTCTCTTGCTCAAAATCCTTAGTTCATCTCTCAAAAATAAATATCTGTGTCAATAAACATGTCATGACAGTGCCATCAGAATGACAAGTCCTTGTGTCATAGTTTACGGATAAGACAGTCAAATCGCTTAGTCATGTTGTCAATATCACTGATGTATGTTCTGATGTAAACTACTGAACAGTATGCCATATGCCTATGTATGCCATATATCCATTTCAAAAGTATACATTTACACATTACTGTATGTGGGATATTGACTGAAAGAGACTGGATAGAATTCCCAGTTACACTTTTACTAGTGGTCTGACCAAAAAGAACAAACAAAAAACTCCTTTACAATGTTTTTGTGAAATAGAAAAGGAAAAGGAAATATGGGCACAAAGATAAAAATAAGTCAATTTTGAGAATTTTTAACTCTTTTCTTGTCTTCTGTCTATACAGTATAAGCTTTCGAGCTGAAGATTCATGAGATGAACCTTTGAGCTATTTCAGAGAAATGGTTTATCATTGGTTTATCATCTGCATTCTCTTCATTAGTAAAGATGCACTTGCACAATTCATGCCAAATTGACAAAAAGTCTAATAATAATGTGTAAAAATAAAGATAAAAAGTGTGCTTGGCAGTTTGTGACAACTAGATTAACCATTTTGCATTTAATGACCTATACGATGAACTTAAGATTAGATGTTTTAAGGGGTAAGACTATTGCACAGAAAACTGTATAATACATTTTGAGCAACATGACTTTAGCAAATGATAATGTAGGAAACCACAGATAAATGTGCACAATCAATTGCATGAATGTACAAAAACAATCGCAACTTGTTCAAAAGAATGAGAAACTAGTTTTATGATGTGTATAAATGACTAGATGATGTGGAGGTTGTACAAGTAGTTTTGAGAATTTCATTTCTAAATTTGAAAAATGCACCAAAGTGACTGAGAAAAACTGTAATAATCAATAAGGCTTACATGACAAATGCGACAATTTGCTTCACTTTGAAATGTATGCAACACAGAGAAAGATACAGAAAAAAACAAGCATAATTAACAAAAAGGATGAAAGGAGATAAGGTATTATAAAATGATATGTGTTGGAATCACATAGCTGAGGATGAATATA
The DNA here is from genome assembly GCF_003368295.1 of Carassius auratus. Lineage (NCBI taxonomy): Eukaryota > Metazoa > Chordata > Actinopteri > Cypriniformes > Cyprinidae > Carassius > Carassius auratus. Next base: position 9,547,779 of record NC_039274.1, read on the forward strand.
GAATTAGGAGTCAAGTCACTCTTTGTGAAAATGCAAAGGTAAAATAAGGCTGTCTGTTTACATGTGAGTGGAAAAAGGACAGACGGATGTGCTGTTTTAATGGATCTGTGGATGCGTGTTGGCGTCACAGTTTGGACTCACAGAGTCAACGGGATCAGTTCTGAGCTGCACAATGCTGACCTTGAAACTGGAATTAGTAGGATGACGCACAGGCCACAGGTGTGAGAAAAGAAAGACAGAAAGATAAATAGAGCTAGAGAGACAGACAAAGAGAGAGTGGGATCAGCCATTGACTTTTAATGAACATGCAGCGCACACGCACACACACACACACACTCACACACACAAACACATGTCTTTTCCATCTATTCATGTGCATACGTTCTTCAGGGGCTGGATGTAAAACAGAGGGAAGAGGGGTAGATGAGGAGAGAAAGAAAAGGGAGCCATGAGCCTGGTTGAAATACATAAACCAGCCACAACTAATATAAAAGAAAAGAAACGGGACAGAGCATATTTATGCAATTACTGAAAAATTAAGACATAGGATTTAAGGTCCATCTTGTTCCATCTTTCCCATGTTCATATTTTACTGTGTTCATATTAGAGGTTATGAATATTTAATAAGGTCAGCATGGAAGCGTTTTATTATTGGTTGTCTTTAGCTAAATAACTCACCATAAAATTCTAGCACTGTATTGTAAACCTGTTTATTTTATTATATTTGTAAAGTTATGTGTGTAGATGTGATTGTGTGAGTTAACATGTTGTGGTCATTTGTTGTTGTAACAATTTATTTTGTGTGTCACATTTCTAGTTCATTAAAATTTCATTTTGGCAGATCCTTTTTTTTACCAAACTAACCAACATGGATGCTATGAAAATTTAATTTCTGCCAAACTTGGCACACACAAACGCAATACAAACCACTAAGCAAATTACCTAAGTTACTTAACTAATTTTGCCATGCTCTGAGAAATCAAATACCATCAAAGCTTGTTTCCACCATGGATCTCACAATTCTAAGTTTACATCTCAGAGTTCTGACATTTTTCTCAGAATTGTCTGAGATTGTATTTTTTACCTTATTTTGCTCATATTACTAAAACAGCTATATAAATTCCCATCTCAATCATCATTACACAAAATGTCAGATTAATTTTAAATCGCAGATTGAACATTGCCTAAAAAATGCATCTTGACTGCATGTATGCATGTCTAAAAAATGCATCTTGACTGCATGTCTGCACAATATCTGCCTCTTTCTCTGTCTATATTTATATGCCATTTAATCTGTCATGACCCCTCACTCAAGTCTGTTTAGAATGCCATGTGCTTGTTTTGTGCCTGTGCTTGTTTTGTGCTTTACCCTTTCATCTTTTTGTCCTGTCATGCTGGACAACACCTCCTTGTTTTTAGTGAATTAGTCTCTGGATTTTTATCTGTAAATTTGGATCTGGGAGAGTCTGAAAACATCCCCCACCTCCAGCATTCACATTGCTCTTCAACTATCTGTCAATAGATGAGTCACCGAACCTGCACAGACACAGAGGGAGGCTGTGGAAAGTGAGGGAGACAGAAAGAGTCAGCTAGACAAAGTGAGAGATAGATGAGAGAAAGCAGAGAAAAAACGATGATCATTATATATCCATCCGAAAAGCCTGTTCACGGATGATAACTATAACTATAAAGTTAGAATAATCATTCTAATTGTATGTCAATAGTGAAGTCAACACAACAACTATAATAGAGAGGAACAATATTATTGGAATCACTTTCAGAAAGAATATATATATATTTTTTTTGAGGTGATGAATGATCGAAACATGGCCATTCAGAGCTAAAGCATTTAAAGTGGCCCGTGGCATAACTGCACCAAGCACTTTTAATAAACAAAGCATTATCGTCCATTGGTGTGGATGCTAATATAGTTATCGTTCTTGATGAGAATGGATCTTAAGAGAGGGACATTTGCTCTCACAGCCTCATTTTGGTCATCTCCTTCCTTTGCTCTGTCTTTTCATGTATTGTTCTTCATCAGTCTAAAGTCAAGTCAAGTAAAATGTGCCCTCAATAGACTAAAAGTTTGATACCTCCAACTTTTTCTCGGACTCACGCACACACATAAATGAAATTAAATGAATAAAAAGCAAAACAACATAAATCCACCTTAAAGTGTGGCTTTAAATATTGTATCTTTCAAAATTAGCTGATATATCTTTCAGAATGTTAGGGCTCAGCCTTCCTTTCATAACCTTTTGAAATTTGCTTTTAAAACTATGCACAAGCACTAATATAATTAACAAAGGCTATGTTCAAGGCTGTTTTTATTGGCTTATAAAGAATAAAAATATTCAGAAATAAAAGACATGCAAAATGAGAAATGTGAATAAAATGAAGAGTACATGAAGTTAAAATCAAGCTCACATAGTCGGTAAAAAAATAATAACTTGGAATAGATAATTGAATGGAGTTTACTGAGCTACTTTCACTAGAGAGTTCTACATTTCAATGGATCTTAAACATTCAATTCACAGTCAGTAGTCTAGCCAACGTCATTTGAAGCCCACACATAGGCACGTAGTATTAAAGGGGGGGTGAAATGCTATTTCATGCATACTGAGTTTTTTACACTGTTAAAGAGTTGGATTCCCATGCTAAACATGGACAAAGTTTCAAAAATTAAGTTGTACGTTTGAAGGAGTATTTCTGTTCCAAAAATACTCCTTCCGGTTTGTCACAAGTTTTGGAAAGTTTTTTTCGAGTATGGCTCTGTGTGACGTTAGATGGAGCAGAATTTCCTTATATGGGTGCTAAGGGCGCGTCTGCCGGAAGAGCGCGCGTTCCCGTATAGCAGAGCAGAGAGAGGCTGTGCACAGACAATCACTCATCACAGCGAGAGCGTCGCAAAATGTCACAAAAGAAGTGTGTTTTTGGTTGCCAGGGCAAGACAACCCTGCACAGATTACCAAAAGAGAAACAGCATTAAGGGACCAGTGGATGGAGTTTATTTTTACAGAGCATCAACGGAGTTGTGCAAGTGTTTGTGTTTGTTCCCCTGCATTTCGAAGATGCTTGTTTTACAAACAAGGCCTAGTTTGACGACGGATTTGCACATCATTTATTTCTTAAGGATGATGCAAACCCAACGAAAAAGGGTCACGATCGTGTGTTGGAACCGCAGGCGGTGAGTAAAACTGCTTCAAATATCTCTGTGTTGTTAACTTAGCTATCAGCGCGTAAGCACATCAAGTAAACAACATGCAATGTTGTTATCAAACTGCACTTTCCACATGTACAGCTTAAAAAAAAAAAAAAAAGACGACAAAGTGGAACTTAGTCATTTTCCAAAACCGCTAAGCAAATATATACAGTTTCAGTACATGCCACATAGCATACCGCCTTTGCTGATGCTGCTCTTGTTAAATTTCAGCCTCTGGATCTGTGTCACAGCTTCCACATGCGCTCAACACAAAATCCTACTGGCGCTCGTGATTCTTTAGCTCCGCCCACACGTCACACCTCTAGGCGCTCGTGTTTTTCCGGGAAAAATCGGTACAGACCATCTTTCTCTTATGAATATAATAAAACTAAAGACTTTTTGGAGTTATGAAGGATTTTACACCAGTCACAGGAACTGAGCCTTGGCCAATTTATTTGCACTCCTTCAAAGACCCTCTAAGGTGAGTCATTTTACTCAATTGCCATCTTGGTAACACCCCACGGGCAACTGTTCTTTATATAGGCACTAGGCAGCATGCATCTGCGTGAATGGAAACTGTTTGTTAATATTGTGTTTAATTCCAGTTGTTATTGCTAAACTTGATAAAAAAAAAAAAAATTGTGAATTGAAAGAAAGCCAAAATAAAACAAAATATAAACATTAGATTAAAAAAAAATAACCTTAATTTAACAAATTAGAAATGTGGCATTTGTGACGTAATGTGCTATATAAAGTGCACAAAGGAGATTCTTCCAAAATAGTACTTTTATTACAAATCCACATGGAATAAACACAGGAGTTTCACAGCATTATACATACTGTAGCACAAAGGTAAATCAAATAACTGGCAGAGAACAGAACCAAACTGGGAGTATATATAATGGGTGAATTAATAAGACACACCTGAAACTAATTCTTAGCCAAGGAAACTAATAATGACAAGATCATGCTGGAAATAAACAGAGGTGTGTTTCCCAAAAGCTTTGTTAGCCAACTATGGTCGCAAGTTTATGAATGAATGAACTCCTTTGGTGATGACGGAACTTGCGTCCACATGGATATCATGGGGCCAGATGTGGGCCGGTTCTGGGCAGAATCTGCTTGCTGTCTGGGTAGTTGCTTTTGGGAAATGCACCCCAGGGCAAGAGAACAAGGAACAAGAAAACTAACTAACGGAAAAAAAAAAAGTGTAAGTACTAATGAATCTTGCCGATATTCGACTGAAAGTGTAATCATATGTTTGGGGGGCGGGGCAAAATACATTAACAAGAGTCAAGTCAGACATTCGACTAAAATAATTACTGATGTTAACACACAGGGAAAATGTGTAACAAACACCTTGCGGATATAAATGGGGTAAATAATGTTTTATGTTTTGATTAACAGCCCACATAGCAAATGTCTTCTGGCCCAGATCCGGGCCACACAATGACTTTTCCTTCGACCCAAGTACCGCAAGAATGCATTTCAGTTGCAGTCCACTCAGGCAGAATATAATAGAATCGTGAGGAGCAGGGTATAATTTAAGTTGTTAAATGCTGAAAATACTATCCCCATTCACTCCCTCAAAAGGTACGCATTTCTCATTCAAAACACGCATCACCAGAAACACGCCATGTCGCAATCTCTGACAAAATTGACAAAAGCCAAAATGAGCATTTGATATCGCTGCCGTAAAACCTGTAAAACTTCTTAACAGCACATTTTTAAATAGTTTCAATAGCTACAGAGGAAGGAGATAAATATCGCCAATGAATGAGATTTTAATTTGGATCTGTTCCTCACGCCAAGCATCAAATGGATATAGGATTTAAATAAAAATACTTTCATGATAATTTTATTTAATGCTTGTGCATGACCGCATACTAATAAAAATTATGTGCCCCTCTCTATTATAGATCAGTGTGTGTCCCATAGTAAACCAAATAAATATTACATGATAACGGTTAAATACTCTGTCTCTCCCTTTCTTTTCATGTAAGGATTCTAAGAATAATAATATACAATTTTATAAAATTATAATTAAGTGCACTTTAATGCACTTGACTGATTTGCTTAATTTTTAAATGATAACATTTCATTCTGTTTTGACTTGACCTTTCAAAGACTACATTTTAACAATACTGATCATTTAACCATTATCATGCAATATTATATTTATCTTGTTTATCATGGGTCACATAATATGCTGGCAGATCATAGCCTGATTTGGGCCACATATCACCTGACTGATCTGGTCCACACTCCTCCCATCAACAATCGGCCCTCATGTTGTTTGCCGGATCCCCGCCGTGCCGTCATTGCCACACATGGCCCAGCTCAATGGCTTGAAAATGAGTGTAACAATATATAATAGCGCTCATTATAACGTTAGTATAAAACGTTAGCGTCTACTCTCTTTGATGTCATATGTCGTGTGTGTATGTCAGACCGGCCCGTCTGGCACCAACAACCATGCCATGCTCAAAATTGCTTAAATCACCTTTCTTTCCCATTCTGACATTCAGTTCAGGTTCAGGAGATTGTCTTGACCAGGACCACACACACCTAAATGCATTGAAGCAACTGCCATGTGATTGGTTGATTAGTTAATTGCTTTAATGAGAAATTGAACAGGTGTTCCTAATAATCCTTTAGGTGAGTGTATAAATACAACATATGACATCAAAGAGAGTAGACGCTCCTTATGCTTTTGAATCGCTCTGGCAGTACTTTGATGTCATAAATCGTTCAGTCTTGCAGTGTGCAGCGCCGGTTCAAGTCGAACAAGCCTAATTTCTTTTTTCTCACAATCTTTATAAAATATATATAGGCTATATAGCAAAAAAAAAACACAGAAACAAGACCATCTAGTGGCAATGTGAAAGGAGTGTATCTACTAATGTCAGAGGGGTTAACCGCAGTTTAAAAAAACAAAACAGCATGTCCCAATATAATAATACCCTACTAAAGCATGTAAGCAATATCAGCTTCTATAACTAGTAGCTAATCTTAGCATCTTACCTGCTGCCCTGTCTGCTGCTTTCTCGTCGTCAGACCGATAGCCCTCCTTTCACTGGTGACTTTGTGTTTGAGGCCACAAATGTTACAAAGCTGTCATTAAGTTGAAGTTATCAAACAGTCCTCGCTCAAGCCGCTCACTCGCTCGGTTTCATTACAGAAACAGAATTACATTACAATTACATTACTTTCATTACAGTGTGCTCCTTAGCACTAGGAGCTCCCTCTGCTGTCCATAATGTGCCTCTGCGCACCAGCAATTTCAAACCCAGCCTCCAGTATTTGAGCCACGCCTCCTAATTTGCATACACTCCTCAATCCTCAATCCTCAAATGCCCAATCCTAAATGGCTAAATGATTAAATGCCCAACACTAAATAGAAAATGCCCAATCCTAAAAACAAAATGCCCTATCCTAAATACCAAATGCCCAATCCTAAATACCAAATAAATTTTCGAATTGGACTTTAAATTTCAAATTTAGATTTTTAGTTTTGGTTTTACACTTTTAGTTTTAGACTTTTAGTTTATAATCTGACTCAATATTCCTCCATAGAAGATGACCAGTAGAGTGACGCATTTGATAGCAAGTTTTTAATCAATGGGATTCAACTCATAATTTCATATAGATTACGCTTCGTTATTTATACAATATAACGTTAATATTAAGACTTAAAGGCTATTTGCAAAAAGGGCCCGAATGCACATGAACATACCTGCGGGGCTTTGTATGCAAACTCCTTTTGTGGATGCGTTCTTCACAAAACAATGCGCAGAAACACGGCAGCTAAACTCAAAAAATTCACAGCGTTTTAATATAATGGTCTTCTCATTATAATAGTATCTATATAACAGTCATAGTTATTAATAATATTCTGCATTGTAATTTGATATGCTCGCGTTGTGCGCTGAAGAGATATCACTGTAGTAGTACTACAATGAAGCGCTTGACTCAAAACCAAATGCATCTTATATCAGGTAAATAATATATACATGATATATACAGGCTTACACCGGCTGAAATGTTCAAAGATGAAATCACTTATACCCTAACTGTTCAAAAAAATCCAGTCTCTGTCTGTGTCAGTTTGAATCTTGGTAAAGTTTGAAATCCCTGCCGCCAATATGCTCCTCTGTCGGTCACGGATTATGCGAGTGAAACAAAAAGCTCACTTTAAAATATTAATTTAAAGCTTCTTTCTTTTCAGATTCTTACAGCTTCATCATTATAGGCTCAATATTAACTTATTGGGATAAAACCGGTAGTTCTATGTGAAATCAGACATCTGAACTCCCCCATATAGTCAAAATGGCATAATCAATAACCCGAATATTCGACTGTTAGGTTTATAGTCGAATCAGGCTCCTTGAATGACAGCATCAATTCGTCGAATATTCAGGGTCACCCCTAAAAGATACTAATAAAGACGATAAAAGAAATCAAAAAATTAAAGTGTACTATATTAGTACATAAATAATATTAAACTAAATTAGAAATGTAAAATATCTTTAACTTAAATAACACTAACATTTTCATTTTTTTTTATATTTTATATTCAATTTTATTATTTTTATAACAATGACAGCAATGGTAGCATAACATAATGGTAACTGAGGAAGTCATAAGCAACAGTGAACCCTGGGAGCTTTAAAGGGACAATAAGTAACTTTTTAGGTATTTTATTATATAAAATCAATATTTTTATTCATCAATATGCCCTCAATGGTGTACAAACACCTATGCCAATGTTTAAACTAATCCTCGTAAATGAAGAATTTATTATCTTTATATACATGGGACGGGTAGGTCGACGGAGGCTTCCATGTAGTTCCGCCATCTTGCAAAACTATAATAGCAGAGAGGGACAAAAAGTACTAAGCCAACGCGTTTAGTGAGCGTGATGTGGTGAGAGAGAATGAAATAAAGCATTTGGAAGGTGAGTCATACTCAAACTCAATAGCCTTATACGAGTGCAGCATGGTGGGTGAGAATGACGTGCAGACTCTATTCTAGAATCAGCTGTGGCCATGAAAATAACATTCCAGGGTCCCTGACTAAACTGGTCCTCTGCTCTTAAAGATTCACACCTCGAAGTGATAAATTGTTGGGCTCAGATTAAGATGTTGCTTTCCTTTCATTAGATACACATACACTCTCTCTCTCTCTCTCTCTCTCTCTCTCTCTCTCTCTCTCTCTCTCAATTGCATTGTGCATCTGCTGTTATTATTGCTTTCAGATTTGGTATACAGTTTTCCTGGGCCTGAGATCCTGAACCAGGGCCATGAACCAGAACATGGTTGCATTCCAATTGTATTAGGGCCAATGATGTGATGCATATTTGTTTTGTTCCATCTATTCAATAATGCATTAAACACTATTAAATCACACATGCAATGACCTCTTTTAAAATTCTTATATGATAAGAAGAATTCATTTTGGGTTTTCATTTTATTATTAAAAAATGTTTGGTAATATTGTCCTGATTGGTTATTTTAATGACAACAACAACAAAAATCTGTCCTCATTAAAAGGACAAAATTCTTAGAAAAAGATTGTACAGGCTATATTTTAACAAAAATCATGTGGTGCAATCTACATTCAGAATGCAGAAAAAAACAGGAAATGATATCATTGAGAGCACCTCTGTAGACCCTAACTGTGAGCCAAGGTTTGGTGAGGTAAAGTGTAATGCGCTTCAACTCCCAAAATAATAATTATAACATTTAACCCTGTAATACCCAAATATAGAAAAAATGAGCAATATTTTTTTTACCTCTCAGATAATGTTTTAGGAGGCCTCTGGTGTAGAAATTTTTTTAGAAACGTTTTTAGGGGAAATGTTATTCCAGCGTTGACCCTAGTTAGGAGCAGAATTTCTGTTTTTGTACTCCCTTTGTCAGAACAGATATACAGAGCATTTAAGCACACATTTGCAGGGTTGTTTGCTTATTTAGCCCCATAACAGTATATATCATGAGTAATAATGGCACAAAAATCATATTTTATTATGAATAAACATTCATTAATACAAATATTAAAAACAAATGTATTTATAAAACTTTTTCTTCTATCACTTTCAATGTGGTTTGAATGAAGCCTGTGTTTACATGCAGTGATAGTACCTAAGAGGCACAGGCAAACATTGCACTTGCTACACAGTGTGTTTGTGTATCCATTATTGCAGTGTCTGCGGCATCCTCTCTTCATCTTTACTGTGAAATGTGCAATCATGTCTTTGCATACATCCAGTGGGGGGTGGTCCCCTAGAGCTCTTGGCTGGGGGACTCACATCTGTTGAGGATGGTCTGTTCTGAGGATCCAAAGGGCTCCCTGATGTCTCCTTCTGTGTGCATGTGTTTGTCTTCCCTGAAGATGGTCACCCTTCTTGGGTGTTGTGTTGTGTGTGTGTGTGTTCACCAGGATGAGAGAGAGGTTGCAAGTTGTGCCTGAAACTGTCTCCTGTTCAGTATCTCTTTCTTAGTCATCTTCAGAGCTTTACAGTCCAGCTTGTAGAGGAGCCAGGCATTAATCACAGCAAGGATGATGGTGCGCCAGAAGATGTAAATGTACCAGCGGTGGCATTTCATGGGGAACTTGTACTTGGCAGAAAAATGATTCCAACAAATCCACACCTCCCATGTGTTTGTTGTAGGTACCAACAATGTAAGGCCTCTCAACATCAATGATGGTTTTGGTGGCTTTGTCCCAGCGCTTAATCTTCTGCACAGATTCTGGTCCAGCAAAGGATGACACAAGTGTGACCGCTTTGTTGTCATACCATTTGACAGTGCAGATGTTGTGGTTTCCCTCCACTCGGACATCAAAGCTTCCTCTCCCCTTTTTCTTCAAGCTCTTCTCCTCTTCAAGGTTGCAGTTGGGTAGGTGTACCTGCTTCACTGCTCCCACATGATGGATTCCACGCTCAAGGAACTTAACTACCACTGGGACACCGGTGAAGTAGTTGTCTGTGTAGATCTTGTAGTTTTGACCCTCTGGATGTGTGGAGGCGAGCTTCATCATCACAACATCACCTGACGGTCCAAGTTCAGATTTGGCTTGTCGTATTCCATCTACACACCCTTGGTACACAACAAAGTCACAAAGCATGCCAGAGATTCCAGTTCTCACGCACAGTTTGAACCCCCATGGGTGTGGTTTTCCCCCAGAAAAACAGGCTCTGAATGTTTTGGATTTTTTATCTTTTAATGCTCTAAACTGCTACTTGGACAACACTCATAAAAAAATCTCAGGATCATTTAGAAGTTAAAAAACAAACAAACAAAACAAAAAAAGCTACTAAGAGACAGTGAGTTTCAGATACTGCTCTAGATGGAGTTTCAAATACCACATACAATTTATTCCTGTGTTTAATTATGGTCTAAGCTAAATTAAGTAGAGATTTAAGAGAAAAGCACATTTATAACTTAGTTACAATGAATCATCTAAATTTAGTTTAATTTTATATTTCTGACCATGTGAGAAGTGCTGTGTCCTTATGTAATGTGTAAGGAGCACAGGCTATTTTGACTACCACTCTGGCCCAACGTTGTAAAATTACAACATAGACTTAACAAGTTCTAAATCAAATTTGATTAATGTTTTCCAAAATAACTAAATATGTATGTGTTCTAGACATTATATGTATATATATATATATATATATATATATATATATATATATGTGTGTGTGTGTGCGTGTGCGCGTGCGCGTGTGTGTGTGTGAAAGGAATTTCTCTTACTTGAGTCTTGACAAATCCAGTCATGCCAAACAAGGAGATGAGCTCAATGCAAAGATTGCAGTTAAGGCAAGGCAAGGCAAGTTTATTTATATAGCACATTTCGTACAGAATTGTATTTCAAAGTGCTTTACATAAAAGAAAAGAAAATAATCATGAAGAAAAATAATAACAAAAATAAAAACAAGCAATTTTAAAACTTTGGAAATATTTAAAAATGTACTTATTTAAAATGAATTTAAAACAGTTAAAATAGAAAAGGTAGAGTGAGTTCATGGCCAGATGAAACACTTCTATCCAATAGCAATGTGAGGACAAACAATAGAACACATTAACTATGTAAATTTGGTCTTGAGAGAGAAAAAAAAAAAAAAAAACATTTTAAGGCCTTTTTTTTTAATTGATAATTAGAAAGTGATATTGTAATTCTGCAAAAGTGGCCTTTACAGGGCAGGGTTAAATAAATACATTTAATAAGTTTTATTGTCATGTTTCAACATTATATATATATATATATATATATATATATATATATATATATATATTTATATCTCACCTGTGTTGGTGAGATGTAAATGTGATCTCTTTGCTGTGAAATGACTGAGGAGGTCAGTCCAGATTTATTCTGTCGAGGAGCTGTTTGGCTGTCTCTGTGCATCAATGAGCAGGATTTGGCCAAAGCCCTAAAGATCTCACCCTTCTGCTGGTTAGTCAAAATGATTACCATGATATCTTCGGAAATTACAAAGGCACAGCACTCACTCACAAAGCAATATATGGCACTGTAATATTTTAGAAAGAAATCTAACGGAAATAAAATTTCAGATTCAAAATCTGAAGAAACATTATAGATATTATGCTGCTGCCCTTTCTTCTTTAGCCCATAATGGGTTATGACTACTACAGACCATACATGTGACATGAAGGACATCTTCTCCTGGTTGGCGACATGCCGAGTCTCCAGTTAACTCCCTCTACTTAAACTTGTTAAAATGAGAATTCAGTGTTGGCTTTCTATAGCCATTGACTCAGGTAGTTTCATGGCAGAACTACCAATTAGTTGCTTCACAGGGTCTTGTTAGCCTGTGTCTTCTCCAGCCATCATTAAAGTTCTGACTCAGAACACTGTATGTGCCTAGAGAGAAGAACATCAAGAATAAGAGAGCACTGCACTGTAAAACCCAATACGTGAAGGTAACTCACAACATTTGATGAAACCAATTGCCTGAAAACTATTTACACTAACTAATATTTATGAGTCCACAGTATTTCATAAAGTGCCCCTATAATGCTATTTGAAAGGTTCATAATTTGGTTCTAGGAGTCCCCAAAACAGGTTTATGTAAGGTCAAAAAACACATAAATTCTATTATAATATACATTAAATTTTAAGTTGTTTTTCAACAACTCAAACTCAAACATTTGTTCAAAGGTTCATCTTTCCAAACCCCTCCTCTGTGTGACGCTACTCTGCTCTGATTGGACTGATGACCCAGTCTGTTGTGATTGGTCTATTGCAACGCATGTCAGAAATGTAACATAGTGTAAAGACCCACACATTAATGGTATATGCGTCAGCCAAACACAGAAGTGGAGTACAGATAAATCACTACAGTTTGTAAACCAATATATTGCTCCATCCTTTCTCTTGACTCCAAGTAATAAGAATGAGAGACATTCTATATTAATCAATGCATTTATGGACAAGAGCTGATTAGCAGCACTATAATATAAAAGTTAACAGGAGACCTACAGCTGTACTATACACAACAAAACTACAAATGTTGCACACTCAACAAAACATTAAAGCAACAATTATTCATCATATTTACTGGTTATGATTCAGAGGAGCAAGATGGGATTCAAATTACAAACGACTCGTTTCAGAGTCAACTCTTTCTTTTGAGAGACAATAACTTCATTTCCAGCTTCCGAATGGAACCCAGGGTATTTTTTTCTGCGATGCCACGCAAGCACACAAAGGAAATGGTTGGGATCTGGATGCAAGGGTGTAGGGGGAAAAAATGTTTTGGAACGCACTTCTGCGTCATCTTAACAAGACGATCAAGGTGCCTTCATCGCACAGTTTGTATGCTGTTGACCTCCAGACATCTTTACATTACAGATATACATTATATGTGATATAAATGTGTAGTTTACATCTGTTTTTAATATGTATTTGTATGTATTTGAAACATTTGAATGGACTGATAAAGGTAGCTGCAAAGTATTTTTGCTTTGTACAATGTCATTCTGACCATAATAATGTACCAAATCTAACTTGTATAAATATTACAGTAGTATAGAAAAATACTATACATACATTTACAAGTGTATCAGCCAAACTGTGACTGTGTTGTGTTTTGAGCGCTTCGGTTTGCCCTTCGGAGGAAAAATTGAATGCACCAATAATGTGCTGCACACAGGACACAGAAAAAAAAAATTATAATTAGATGGCAAAGTCATTTGACTGAATTCCAGTAAATGCAAAACAATTGTAATGCTCGGGTTTTCGCCAGTTATAACCAGTGAATGTGGTTTACAGGTTTTATAGAAAGAGAATGATGTGTGCTAAATTGATCACTGTAGAAATCTAATAATTAAACGGTTGCGGACGAAATAGCTCAACACGAGAGCCATCGAAAATGCAATGATTTGAAAGAAAACTTTTGCTCAGCAAGAAAATTTTTTTTTAGCTGCTGTTTAAAAGTAATTGTGCATGTGCTAGGACAGTGTTGCAGGGTGGCTTACCTTGATAAGAAAATACTTTTATTCAGTAAAAATACCTTTTTTTTAAATGTCACGTTGAACAGCTGCATGGAAATTGTCAACACTTAGCACCTTAGCGATGAAGTTCAACAGCTTCAGAAGAGGAGCCAGACCACATCATAGAGAGTCAGAGAGTCTCTGAAAGAGCAATATGCGCATAGCCAAAAAGAAGATGAATGCAATCCCAATAAGGACCCTTACCTTACTGAAAGCTCATGTCACTGATAAAGACGTAAAAGCAGCCACACATTTCCCAACAGAAGAAAATCTGCTGGTTCTTCTAAAGGACTCCAGTGGGAAGTTGTCTGACTTTAATTTGTGATTATTAGATGTCTGAAACATGATGCTAGGTTAAGAGAGTTTGGGAAGAGACGGAGCATCTACATAAAGTCTAACCTTCATTGCCCTGAACTTGACACACCTCTGCTCGTGTGGATATGCAGTGCTCCTTATTGCACACCTGGCTCATTTCATATGAATTGGACCCCCAGGAAATTACGATGCACCTGCTCAAACAGGCCATGTGGATTCTTGCTCCCTCTAGACTTGAGAGATGCAGTTGTGCCTGAGGCCCACTGTCACCACACCACTCTAATACCCTTTATTATGTTGGCTTGGCAACAAGCCAACATACTGTTATGCTATTTAAACTTCTTCTTTTTCTTCTTATTATTTTTCTGACAGAAATTCTGAACGCATCTCCTCCTAGGGCTTTAAAGCCACAAGCCCCAAACTCGGCAGAAACCTGCGGGATAGAGCGCTGGTGTGTGCTATATCTTTTCAGACTGATCAGACGTAAAGTTTTTTTTTTTATTAATTTTTAAATGTCAAAATACATTACCCATAGACTTACATTATCTGAGAAAAATTGCGCCCCTAGTTGCAATAACCGAGATTAAAGGGAGGAGTCGGGTTTCGTTTCACTTTTACCAAGTAAATAATACAATTTCCCTCAAACTGACAAGCTAAACCAACATATCTGATTATTACAGGGGTCAGGGCTCATTAATAATTTATTTCTGGGCAGAGAGCAGTCAGAAAGACGAGAGAAGAATCACTGCTGCTCAGCTCAGGCTGTCTACACGGAGCCGACAACAAGCGAATTCATTCCTATTTAAGACATTTTAAAAACGCTATTGCACGCAATCCACACGTTAGAACACACCAAGAGCTAAATTGAGATGTTTCTGAACTGTTTAAAGTAATAACATGATATATTCGCGGCAGCCAACTGCTCGCGAGCTGGCAATGTATTTCTCTGAACACTTGAAGTCCACAGAGAATTTACAGCCTTTCACATTAAAACACTGCAGCGAAACGGCACAAAACAATTAGAATAATATATTATATGGTTTTAAAGTAGTTTTGGCCACTGTCACGCTGGTCTTAGCTGGTTTCTAACTGAATCATCAGGCTGAACATCACAGCGAGCTCGCGACGTATTCCTCTGAACACTTGAAGTACACATTTACAGCCTTTCACATTAAAACACTGCAGCGAAACGGCACAAAACAATTTGAATAATATTAAATGGTTTTAAAGTAGTTTTGGCCACTGTCACGCTGGTCTTAGCTGGTTTCTAACTGAATCATCAGGCTGAACGTCAAAGTAAACTCGCGCTTCAGCCCCGCACTGCGGGAAACTGGACTGAGCAGCTGATGGCGCGTGTGCACGAGAGAGAGCCGCGCGTCAACACTGAACCGAGCTCTCGTTCAGGACGTTCACTTCCTCCTGGACCTGAACGAACAAATTCAAATCGCAGTTTAAATAAACAGAAAAAAGAGCGAAAAGCGAAAGAGCTCAATTCAGCAGCGCGGTGTTGTTCAGGGCAAGCAGAGACGCGTCTCAAAGTCTTCTTGCTTTTGTACCGACAACAAATACATACAAAATATGTCGAAATACCCGTGTTGGAAAGTGTGTTCGAATAAGTATGTGGTTATGTCTTAAGTGAAAGTAAAGAGTTGCAAAAAAAATCGGATGTGTATCATCATAATGGATGCGTTTGTCTCTTAAAGGGACCGCGCCTAATTGACTAGCTCTGCTGTCAGAGTCTTTAATGTATGAAAATGAAAGTAAATCACTCACTGCTCTTGACTGATTTACCTTGTAGTACAAGAATTTATCCAAAGTCAATCCAAAAATCAGATAGAATTGTTTTACTAGTGGGTGCAGGCCACTAGTTCATTTATGTAAGTGAGTATGGCAAAATAGTGATCTGTGAAATATTATACCCACAAATTCTTAATACTGTAGGCTACCAGTGAAATTGATTAAAAAAATAATAATTAAGGACCTGCCCATGTTTTGCTTAAGTGTTTCTTTCTTTAATTGTTAATGCAACCTTTTCACACCACAGACTGAACCAAATTAAGCATTTCTTGCTTGGTAACTGTTCAACAAAGTATTGATAGTTGTGTAAATATTGTCATACTGACAGTCTGAAGTTTTGGTTGATTCCATTACATATCTTTTTATCAAAGTTATCCGAAATTATCAATATGAATTTGTTCTGAGTTATTGTCATATATTATTACCAGTTTCTAAACTACAGCAAATAAACTGTGATTATGTGAGAAATGTTGAAGGTGTCTGAATACATTTTGGTTTGATTGTGTATTTTATCTTACAGTGAAGACTATGCAGTGCTATTTTAAATTAACATAAACAAACTTAAAAAAATGTAAACATTATGTAAATAGCACAAATAAATAAATAGAATGAACATACAGTACAAATTAAACAATTTTAAACAGTGTGTAACTGCATCATCTATACAAACCATTGTGCTTGGACCCCTTATGATCTCCTTGATTTAAAATGCATTGTTTCAGTTATCTTGTGTGTCGTTGCCCACAACGTGACGGTGGCAGGACTGTGAAATACATACACGAGAAAAATAGGCATGACTTATTTCACATCCAGCTAGACAACCCTGTCATAGCTGTTATCATAGCCCAGGCTTTTTATTAAAAAAAGAAAACAGCAAGGGAGCATGGAAAAATACTGTTGCAGGTGTATTTTTTTATGGCATTATTATTTGTATTAATTTTGCAGCGGGGCAACTCAATGTTGGGCACACAAGTACTTTGGCTCTTTTGCTCCATGGCCAAGATGGCCAAGCCAACATCAAAGTTAGTTCACTAACTTTTAATTCTAGTTTTTCTGTGCTCTTCTACCCTCACACCAGACATGGTGCTTCACACACATTCTGCTAGCTTAGACATGATTATAGATGTAGTGCATTAGAGAGAAAAGTGTATTATCCGCAAACACCTATGAAATCCCCTTGTTGTGATAATTGGTATTAAACTCCTTGCACAGCTATTTCCAAACTCAGAGTACCTTAGGCTTGTTTCTAAAGATTAATGCAATCTAGCTGTCATTATGTCATCAACATAATAGTTTCACATTATTAAAAGGGTAATTTACATCCATTTCTCATCTTAAAAAAAAATGATACAAGCTAATAATTTGTTTTCCAGTGCGTCTTCCTCACAGAATCCTCAGATGGGATAGGTCCTGTCCCCTTGCTTGTTTAGAGTGAAAGCAAAAGTGACATATAAAAAATCTGTAACATAGCTGGGTTTTCGACAACGCAAATCATGCTTTTAAGATCATCTTAACACTCCGTTTCTGAATCCAGTTTGATTTACTTTTTATTAATTAATGGATAATGTGCAGTCAGTCATTATTGCAAAACAACCCAAACAGGTCGGATTATTTTATTTAAAATTTTGATTAAATTAATGAAGCAATGTTGATAAAATAAATTAAAATAAAACACACCTGCCTTGTGCAGTTTTGATAAATTAATAAATTGACACAAATTATTGAAATATTTTGTTAGTTTACTTACAGTGTATCATCCCAGAAAATGGTCATGATATCAGACATTTAAACACTAATGCTGTGGTTGGCCAATCAAAATAAAGTGTTCCAATGATCTACCTATAGAACTTTTTTTTTTTTTTTCATTCCATTATGTATTGTGCAATTCCTGTTACTCTGATAATCTATTGAATAATCTGTTTAAATTGCAAATAATAGACTAACAGTTGGTCCTTTGTTATCATTAATTTAAGAACATTCCTGTGTGCTACTTAAAGAATAACACTTATGGGAAACATGCCATTAAGATGAAGTACTGCTTGTGTGTTACCAACATTCTACTTTCAAGTCTTCAGGGAAACAGGTAGGTTATTATCAGACAGAGAATAACAATTCATGCGGGATTATGCAACACAGAAATTCAGGTTTTTGTACACCTCTTACACCACTAAAAAGATTTCTCACAGTCTGGCACAAGGATCGGTCATTTTGATGGATGCGAGAGTTAAAGATAATCCGTTCATTCTCCCACGCCTATTTAGAATGTTTAATCCTTTGTGTTCCCAAAATAGCAATGTGTTTAGTATATTATACACTGCAAAAACTAACTTGCATGGGTTGAGGTACAATGACATAAAGAATAGAAGTGAATTTATTGTACCCACTCAATTAAATGCCGATTGCAAGTTGTTTTCCAAAAAAAAAAAAAAAAAAAAAAAAAATTAAATAAAGTGTTTCACCAAGTGGTGGTGGACAAGAGGTGATGAAGGGCTGCTTTATCTCTCAGACAACAGAGGCATAACTCACAGCACACTTGGTGTCAGTCCCATGACCGAGTTAAAAATGTAGTTATAAATGTGACAATAAAAGCTATTTATCCAAAGATAATTGACTTCAAAAAGTTCTCTGACATTTCAATCAGTGTTTTATTCCCTTGGAAACCCAATTTATGGTAGTAACATTTACTAATGGTCTTAAGAATGATATAATTGGTGACTTTAGAAACACAAAAGTCACAATATCTCTTTATCATTCAGCCAACAGCAGTTTCTTCAATGGCCTCATTCATTTGTTCTTGGAGGAGAAGAGAAGAGAGAGAGGGAACCAACACGACCACAGTGCCTGATGAAGTATATTTGCATAATGTCTGCTGAGCAATGTGACAAGTGTTCTGCGGTCAGCTACTTTTATGGCCACTCTCCTCCTTTTGAAATTTTTAACAGTGTGATTTGAAAGGCTCTTATGTCTGACATGTAATTGTTCATTTCTGCCTTGCTCTGTCTCTGATACATCCTCAAATTCCCCATCACCAGGCTGGGGACAATGACAGCTCTGTGAGGATAGGACATGGTCTGACTGTCTGTCAAATATCTTGCTGTTTCTAGGGTACTTGCATTTGAGAAGTGGATGAGCGCCATCTAGGACCGGATGCTCCTATGCTCCATTAAATGTTCTGCCTTTTCAAACATCATTACATATTTCCTAGCTTTGATCATAAACATCCGCTGTCTTTCGCCAGTAATTCTCTCTTTTTTTTTTTTTTTTAGGATTTACAGTACAAACAGTTTAGAGATGTCAGTCACATTTCTAGACACTTGTTTTGCTGTTTTGAGACATTTAGGATGGATGGGCCTGGAGGAGGGAACAATGAAGCAGGATGATGGGGATTAAATGCAGGGAATGGAGACGGGTTTATCTGACTTGATCAGGCCCAGAGAAACTGTGGTAAAAAAATAGAGAGAAAGCCTAAGAGACAGATGAAATGAGAATGAGATTGGCATGAGGTGCTGCAAGACCAGACATGCATACAAATCTCACACTCATCCATGTAAGTTAATGCATGCCAACAAAAATCATGTGCTTGAGTTAAAATGCATTTGCTTAAATGAGATATTATACTACAGCAAAAGAATAATTATCAGTAGCCTATCAAATATACTGATGGATGGAACCTTGTTTATTTCATTGTATTTAATTTGTACATATTTATCTTCTAATATTTAACTTGTCAAAATTCATTTTAAAGGAGAGAGGGTCTAATGTGCTAGAGCACAGAAATGATCAAGTTTAACATGCTTGATATATTACTAATTATTAAAAATAGTAGTCAGCAATGTAAGATTTCATACAATCACTGCTGAAAAAAAAAAAAAAAAAACTGAATCCGGCCTCAGCTGGTAGGCTGGTCTTAGCTGGTCATGCTGGAGTTCAGCTGTCTAAACAGCAGCTCAACATCAGCTTGGCCAGGCTGAGAGACCAGCTTAAAACTAGCTAAGACCAGCCAACCAGCATTGTTTTTATCAGTAGTGATATGCATAAAGACCCTACCATTTTACAGCAACTTTAGTTCACAAAAAATGTAAGTTTTTCATAACATATGATTTTCATTTGCAATAAACAATTCTAAGATTTGTCATTAGTCACTTACTTTCCAGTCAGTTCCTCAGCAATTCAGTCTTCTGCACTCGCTTCCTGTTCTTGGCTTGAAACTTCTTTTGAATAAGTACTTGCTTGATAACTGTTAAAAAGAAGTATGTTTTCTATAGAATGAATGTGTGCAGTGTGAATGCAGTCCGGATGTTCTACATCTGTCATATTGTTGTTGTCATGTGACCTACCCAACACCAGCTGTGTCACTTCACTGCCATACACAAACCCTCTCCTGTAGCCTCACTGTAACTTGGACGGTCACTTCAGAATATCCTCAGAAGTTTTAGCTCATCTACCTTTTGCCTACTTTTTTGGAAAGATAATTTTCTTTAAAATGCAATGTGATGAAGTAAAAGATCACTCAAATTTAAATATGTTAATAACGTAGATATACTGTACTTAAAATTTATACTTAGAAATTTAGCAGGAGGATACTAAGATGATTTTAAATTTGACAGCTGTTTTTGTCATTGACAGTGGTGCTGGCTCATGCTTTTAGTGCTAGATTTTTATTATTATTATTATTATTATTATTATTCTTGCTGTGCAAAACTTTTCTCCATTGAGTGGACATTTCGGCCCCTGAGCAAAAACATTCTTTATGCCAGACATGTACAGCGCACACACAAAATGTGAAACTTTCAACTTTAAAGTGATAATTATATTTAATTTGACCCTTGATGTTATTAAATGATGCACATGTTAAATTACCTGAGAAAACTTTTTTGACAGTGCTGTGTTGCCGATAAATTATATATATAAATTATATAATATAATATATATATTATATAAACTGGGATCTGTAAGATAAACATAATATATAACTTGAACAATGTAAATTCTTATAGTTATCTACATTACATTTAGCTGACACTTTTATCCAAAGCACCTTACAATTGCTATATAGGTCAGAGGTCACACGCCTCTGGAGCAACTAGGGGTTAAGTGTCTTGCTCAGGGACACACTGGTGTCTCACAGTGGATTCAAACCCAGGTCTCTCACACCAAAGGTATGTGTCTTATCCACTGCACCACCAACACCCTAAACAGCTGAACATCTCTATGTAGCCGGCTAGAGTTTGCACACTACCTGTGTGTGACTGTAAATGTTTACCATGCATCTTGAGACAAAACAAAGGCACTGATATATTTTAAGATCAGTCAGAGCAAGTTTATTTCAGTTTAAATAGCTAAAATTTACATTTTAATCTGGGACTAGGCTTAAGCCTCATCTGAGAAACTGGGGGCAAATGTGGCTACTGAGTGTGGGTTTGTGTCTCAGTGACATGTAGTGTCTTGCAGTTGACTGTAATTATGGGCGGTACACTATCTGTGATCAGTAACTCATCACAAATTCATTATAATCTGTAGTTGCCCTGACACTCAGAGCATGTAGTGGTTTGTTGTTTGGTATGGATAATGCCCAGTTTGCCAGAAGAACATTATGTGGTGGCTCTGTGGGCATCTGCTGTGTCTTTTGAGGATCTGGGTTTTAGGAAATGTATTTGTTAGTATTTGAGTAGTGGTTGTGGTGTACTATGCACTCCGTTGCAATTTCATTGATACTGGTGGGTATTTCTGCATTTTGATTAAGTGCTTGTAGAAACTGCTTGTGTGGGTAGGAAAAGCATGACGGTGTGCATGTACAAACAAAATGATGTGTGTACAATGTGCAGAGCCAAATTATAATGTGTTGAGAGAACTCAGAGGCTTGTTTTCCTTTCCTACTCAAATTGGCAGAATACTCAGGTGGTTTATGTTTGCACCTTGCCTATAAGTTAAAAGGCACAATTCTCTGTAAAGCTCTTTTTTCGGAAATATATCTTATATATATATAGTGAAAAGTTACAAATAAATTTGAATTTAATATAAAACGTTTTTTACCTGTTTGCATGTCATTACTGTTGCATTACTGTAATACTGACTAGACAAAAGATACGATGTGATATTAATACAATGTAAATAATTACTATGCAGGTACTAATTGAATATCTTCTGTTGGCTTTAAACCAAGGACAATTTAATAACCAGTTGTTTATTAAAGGGTATTGCCTTTTTAGTTAAGTAAGAGGCATCTGATATCTCTGTTATCCTTAGCATTAAAAGGTTTGAAAAACCCTGTCTTGTGAGACCACCAAGTGTGAGTGTTTCCACTTTTGCTGCCTTTAAACGACGAATCAAACGTCTGCACAGTCCCAAGATGCAGTTCTGAATTTACACCAAAGATGGCGGTAAATGATCGCTTTATGACCTGATCTCCAGTTTTCGCTTGCTATATTGAAGGATCAGTGACATTACTTTCAACTAGGCCGTCTGTTTCTTAGCATTACACGTATTTTGAATATGATCCATTCTACAGTAATTGTTGCAAACCAATGCCAGGGCAGCTTAACACGCTCAAAACTGTGGAGATGATTGTGGACTTCAGGAGAAACCCCCCTGCACTCCCCCCACTCACCATCATGAAAAGCACTGTGACTGCAGTGGAGTTATTCAGGTTTCTGGGCACCACTATCTTTTAGGAACTGAAGTGGGCCATTCACACTGACTCCATTGTAAAAATGCCCATCAGAGGTTGTACTTCCTTCACCAGCTGAGGAAGTTTAACCTGCCACAGGAGCTGCTGAAACAGTTCTACTCCACCATCATTGAATCCATCCTTTGCACTTCAGTAACTGTCTGGTTCAGCTTCTAAATCTGACCTCAGAAAACTAAAGAGGGTAGTCCTGTACTTATCCAGAGTGAGCAAAAGGGCTGGCAATATCACTCTGGACCCCTCACATCCAGCACACTCTCTCTTTGAACTGTTGCCATCTGGTCGACGCTACAGAGCTCTGAACACCAGAAAAAACAGAGACAAGAACAGTTTTTTCCCTCAGGCAATCAATCTCATGAACATTTAACAATAAACACAACTTACACACTTATTTATCTAACACACATACTTAGTGTACACTTACATTTTGCACATAATATACCTGTACATACATAACTGCTTTTTTTTAATATACTGGTCATACAATTGTCAATTTGTATATTGTCACTCCTTACCTACAGTACTTATTTGTATATATGTATTTTTTTTTGTATTTTTTATTATTTTATTATGTGTTTTTTGTTCTGTTGCTGTCATTCTGTTGCATTGCGGAGCTTCTATCACAATATATATATATATATATTTTGCACATTGCACTTCTTTTCTTTCTTTTTTTTTTTTTTGTCCAGGAAATTTAAATTTGTGATTTGATTCTGCTATGAGGGTTTGTTGTGAATTGTGTATTTTCCTCAACAATTTGCATTTGATAAAAATTTCAGCTTAATTGATAGATAAATATAAATTTTGACTCTTGTTTACTTATCATCTTCATCATTTATATAATATGAAGTCTGAATAATAGTCAGGAGAGAAGTAGTTTTCTCAACTATTATCTTTAAGAATTTTAATTATTTAATTCATGATTTTATTTTATTTTTTATTTTATTGATTACTTAAAAAAAATTCATAAATAATAGTAAAATTGTGTATTTTATAATTCCACATACTGTCTGTGGAATTGTGTGGAACGTGGTCTTTTTAGAAGACTGTAATTTAGGCCTTCGCTGTTTGCTAGTTCTGTATGATCTTTGGTGATTATTGGTTCTACCTTCTTTTACCACCACTTGTGTTAATTACAGTGTTTGGGTTTCTTGCAACAACACATAGTTTCTGATTTGTTTTAATGTATTTTTACATTGTAATGTCATGTATTTTTAATCATTAAGCTCTTAAAATTATGACAAGAATGATGGTCATATAATGCCAAATGTAGTACCGTTAAATGAATCTCAAATTTTCTACATTTAATTTTGAACAAGGAATGTCGTTTTTTATCTGTTACTAAATCAGATTCTGTCTTTCTTTTCCCCCCTCATTATCAGTTTTCTTTTTTATAATAAATCGTTATAACAATAGTTGATACTGTATTTTGTGTCTATATCTCCCTCTCCCCATTCACTACTTTGATAACCCTGTTTTGATAGTCACTGTCTATTTGCCGTGGGATCTTGATATGTGCCATTCAAATGTGCTCTCACCCATGTCATTTCCTCTTTGGGTCCTCTATCACAACAGGCTGCACAAGTGCCTTTTCACTGGTTAGTTGTCACTTTTGCTCATGCAAATAGTATTTGCATGAAAACTCATTGCCTCGTGGGCCTTTCCTGCCCTTGAGACTGAGACTGTTGCTGCTGCTGCACATTCCAACAATCAGATCGAACCCCTGAATCAAAATGATGGTCCAGGCCATCAATTATACTATGCATGTCATATTTCCACACTCACACAATCAATTAAAGAAAGTGATGACAGGTTTTGACAAAGGAGCTGGAGGAGCTCCAATGCTCATCTGTTTCCCAAACATGCAAACTTGATGGTGGCTGCTGACATACAGAGCATATGAATTCAACATACCTTATAATTATTCACAAACCCAAAGCAGACATAGCTCTATTAGCGACTAAATCAGAAGAACATCAAAACAATATACTAAAACAAAACATTAATTTGCCAGGGTAACGTCATAAGTTTGACAATGTTAACAATATGGGAAGATTTAATTTTACCCTGAGAGGAGTGCCAGTTCAGTTCAGACCATTTGTAGTTTACTTTTGGTCAACCTAAGATTAAATGCAGCTCCATAGAAAACTATGTCCCTGTAGGTATCTGGGCATTACAGAAATTGTGATAAAAACACTGCAGAATAACATAGTCAAATGCAATAGGATGATAATGGTGTGAGGCGTAGGGTTTGGCAGATAAGATAAAGAGCTACAGTCTGGACAAATATCTGCCTATAAAAGCAAGCTTTAGTGATTTCAGATAAACCTGACGTCAGTGGAGCTTGTATCAAGGAGGTAACATGGAAGAACTTACAAAGCACTCTGGCCAAAAAATTTAACTATATTTTTTTCTCTGTCTCTCTCCTTTTACCCTCTTTAGTTTATGAGTCAGTGCCATGTAATGCCATGGGTGGTGCTGCAATGTGTGTAACTGTGCAGACATTTATGAAAACTTTATTATGGCTTATAATGCTGAGAAATACAGGAGTATTGGCAGACTAAGATAGTTTTTCTCTTATGTTATCACAGACAGTTTGGGCTATTATGCAGGCAGAATGGGTAAAGTGTATATTGAATTCTCTTAGCCTTTTCAAATGCGGCTTAGAAGACTAAACTTTGGAGAGTTCAAGTGGTGAAATATACTGTTAATATCTGCAAACGATGGTTTTAAATATACAATACCTTGCAAAGGTATTTAGACCTTTTTCATTTCACTAAATTATAGATTCTGCATCTGATCCATTATTCTCTTAAAGCTCTTTCACATAAAGCTTTGAATTCTTATTATATCTTAACATTTTATACTAATTTTTGTATACATATGCTCTAACTTTTGTACTCGTCTTTGCTTCTGAAAAGCAAAACAGGCCAGTGTTATGTAGTGCTGTCAGTATAGTTGGTTGGTGCATCTTTTCTTTCTGTGGCTCAAATAGTATAATAGAGCATGCCACCATAGCAATGTCATGGGTTTGATTCCCAGGGAAAGCAAGCACTGATCAAATGTGTATCTTGAGTGTAATGTAAGTCCCTTTGGATAAAAGCATATGCCAAATGCATAAATGCCAGTTTACCTATACTCTGTTCTCAGCAGAACTGTTTGCATTTGTACAGCCTTTATTCCTTTTAGATGTATTTTGGTTAAACTACCTTGAGATGGTAACTTTCTGAAATTGAACAAATAAGACCAGCTGAAATTGGAACTGGAACATTCTGATTGTGTACTCTTCTCTTGAATAATAACAGTTTTTATTATTATTGTTATTATTATTATTATTATTTAATCTGATTCTTGTCACCGTATATAAATAAAGCTTTTGAATATTTTACAGTCATAAGTTTTCTTGCCTTCAGTTTCATACCATACAGATGAAAAATCATTAATATGTAGGTTCGTATTAACATATTCAGCACCTCACTGGCTGTCCTGCAGAGTGAAAGAGAGAGAGAGAGAGAGAGAGAGAGAGAGAGAGAGAGAGAGAGAGAGAGAGAGAGAGAGAGAGAGAGAGAGAGAGACGTGTTTTCTACAGGAAACAAACCAGAGAGGGAGAGAGTGAAAATACTGTTGTAAGCGCCGTGTTTCGTCGCAGTTTTGTGAGTGTTTTCCTGGAAGCCGACGCTTAGCGAATCAGGACAGTCTGGGGCCCCGTTTGTTTAGACCCGGGAATCCAAGCTAAAGGTGTTTATTTGGTGTTTATTTGGAGGCGCGAGGCTCGATACTCCGCGCAGAATGACCGTTGACTGGCCGGATCTGCTCATCGTTCGCGGGCATTAGGTAAGAGCACTTATTTACACCGATTAAGACTGAAGGAAAAGCAGGTAGCATAACGTTTCCTTTGGGGCACTATCAACAATAAAAAGTGCTGTAGCTTCATTAAAGTCCGTTAGCTCGCCCACATCACGTCTAAGTCTTCCGAGAGTCTGATATCATACTTGTTTTTAGGTAAAAAAAGCAACTATCAACACCTCGGTGTGCTGGCGAAACAAACACCACGCATTTGTTTCGAGGGTCTTTTGGGTGGAAAGGAGGAGAGTAATGGCATTGCTGGCCGCCCGGATGCTTATGCTGGGGTTGTGGTGTTGTGCTGCTGCTGCCGCGGGAGAGGGACCGTCCACTCCGGCCACATGCTCTCCGCTGTGCCGCTGCGACGAGGACGGAGGAGCGGACTGCTCCGGACGAGGACTGACCAGCGTCCCCACCGGCCTCAGCGCGTTCACATATTACCTGTAAGTCACCACAGTAACGTTTAACAATCAAGTGCATGCTGGGAACAAGTGCATACTGTTTGTAAAAGCCTAGACATGTTTGGCTCCCTTTTCAAAACGGGTTTCAGTGTCCATTATGTTACACGCTTCTATAACGAATTACTGCAGAAACATCATGTAGCAATCCTCCCAAATAATGACACATGCACTTCATGCAGTTACACAAACTAACAACAACTTGTCTACAACAAGTTTAAAATTGTTTTCCAAAGTCAAGTAAGATCATTGATCATGTAATATCAAACCACGAGAAACTGTCCTGTGACTCAGAAACACACCTGTTTAGACTACACTTTCATACACATGTTTCATACACATCATAGCTGTAAGAAAGAATGTAACCAAATATTAAGGATTAGAGGCGGAAATCCACATTGAGAAGTATGATTGTTGCATTTAGATAAATGTCTTCTATATGAAAAGTCTGGCAGTTGTTTTTAGACTGAAATTCATTTGAGAGATTTTTGGCTTTGTAGCTCAAAGTCCATCTTGGGCTGCTTTTGGGTACTTTGTGTGAGCGTAGCAGACTGAATGAGGTATGACCCAGACTGGTAATATAGAGAGGGCTGCTCATCCATTATTAACTACAGGCAGCCTTTAAAACCTCACCAGCCTGCTTTTAAACCCATGCAATATAAAACGGTAGATTGTGCCAGTTATTTATATTTTGAGGTGAGTTGGGGTGCTTTTCTATGAATAGTGCTGTCCACAAATGACTTTCTCAGCAGTCTGAGTTTATTTTATATAAAATAAAACACAGCAAAGAACAAGTGTCTTATCATTTATTATACTTCACAGCATTAAATTACAATTAAATTAAATGTATGCATTTAGCAGATGCTTTTATCCAAAGTGACTTACAGTGTATTCAGGCTATCAATTTTTACCTATCATGTGTTCCTGGGGAATCGAACCCACAACCATGCACTTGATAGCACAATGCTCTACCAATTGAGCTACAGGAACACGATTATACAGCATTATACATCACCATTTATCCGTGACCAACAAAGTTGATCTGCCGTGGTACAAGTCATTGTGGAGATTGAAAGAATTCCATCTTCTCTTGTTCCATTTTAATCTCCTTTTTGTAGTTTTAAATAATGATTTAATGATTTGATATTTATTTGCCGCCGTCAAGGCTATAATGTTTCTCTGACGAGCGGCTTCTTATTTGGCCTTTGTCTTGGTACTGCAGGTTACACTAGCAACATGACTAGCGGTCTGCATGTGTGCTGCACGTCAACGCGGACAACAACGCAGAAGTATAAATGAAAACTGATTCATAGCCTACGGCGTAGGTCAGACACAGAAGTATAAATCATCCTTTAGGGTTTAATTCACACATAGGACGATAACTATAATGCTAACTGTATTAGCGTCCGCATAAATGAATGGTAACATTCTTTTTGATAGTATAAGCATTTGTGCCATCTGCAGTTGTGCCATCTGCCAAATTAATTTCTCAAACTCATTAAACTCAGGTGGATTCTTTCTGATTGGTTGTCGTGTGTTCATAAGCAGGACAAAAATTGGTATGAAACTCAGTGGCATCGTTTTTCTGTGTTGTTATTATTACAGCTGGAGTGTTGACTTCTCTATTCTTATAGAATTAGAATGGTTTTTAAAACTTTGTAGTTATCATTATAGTTATCATCCTTGGTGAAATGTTCAGATTGCGTTTGAGAGGGGTGTCTTTTCACTGTTGCACTGTGGCGAGGACACAGCTGTACGTGTCACTAAGTGTGAAAGTTCCGAAACTGAAGCTGTAGAACTAGTAGAAAGTGATGACACAGGAGAACTCGTCCACAATATCCACTGACCACCACACATATCCACCGTCTGCTGCCATCAGCTCCCATGCCCACACACATGAGAGCGACTTCAGCGCTAGATTTAGCTTTCAGATGCTTTTAGTGGCTTTTTTCCATATAATGTATATACTGACAAACCTAGTGACTTTTTTGGATAAACCTTATCTATGATTCAGTTAGAAGATGTCATGATTAATAATATGATCAATAAATTAGTACAAAACACTGACTGACTGTTTGGAATTATAAATATGAGCATAGCTTGTCTGTTAAGCATAGCTTGTCTGTTGTCTGTTTTTTTTTTTTGTTACTCAGACTCAGTCAGTGTGCTGCATGAGACAAAAAGTAATATAGCCAAAACCACCACCGCTCAACATGCATCTACTGTATATGCATGTTGATTTTATCAGACAATGCCACGATTATAAATGAGGTTAACATGTAATAATGGGTCGTATTTTGTCACTATTTAGAGTGGAATTTTTCAATGATATTCACAGTAAAATAGGGCATTCTAAGTAAATCTACTGCAGTAGACTATTTCCTCTCAGTCAGTAGAAAATGTGGTTTACACCTGGTCATGCACGGAAAAAATAAATAAATACCGTCATTTACAGTGAAACTGGTATAATTTTGAAAAATACCTTGATAATAATTTTTGGTCATACCACCCAACATTAGTTTGATGTCTCCCTGGTTGACTTTGAGAACTTTTTTATCAGAATTATTTTTATCAGTTTTTTCATCTGTCTTTATACAAAAAGACTGGTTTATTGCTGGGCTGAGCCAGGGCCGATGTCTGTGGCATGCGTGAATCACATCCCTCATTACACTTTACCAGCATTTATTGTGTTTTCACTCTGTTGTCATTAAGTGTGGTACTTCTCTGCCAAAGAAAGAAACGCGTCTGGAGGCAAGTGTTTACTCTGCAGCTCTCTCTTGGAGCCCGTACATTTTCAAAACAGCTTGACCGGGCTCTTGAAATATCTCTGCCAAGCTGCAGCATGTAACCCAATGCCAAGCTAAGTCCAGTCTGGAGAAGCGATAAAGCCAGAAATAAAGCCACAGAGTTAACACTAGTGGTGGCAGTGGCCATCCTTGATATCAGTGAATTATATGCAAATGGGGACTGCATTAATAGGCATCAGCAGGATGCTAACCCTCCGTTTTTTTTTTTTTTTTTTTTAAACCTGTGAAACATTATCATTATTAAAATCACGTTGGTGTGCTTATTGACCAATATGAAATATGAGGCCACATACATTATTGTATTGTTTAGAGTTGGCATGAAATTAATTTATTTTTCTTTTTTTGGATTAATTTGTTACACAGATGTGTCACAATGTGGAAAAAAATCTGTCACTACTTCTGCTTCATCATGATTTGGTATGAGAGTTTATTCTGAAAGCTATTTTAGTGATGAACATTGTCTGTATGTGAACAGTTTGTGTTTTAGCAGAGCCCTGTTTTTCATTAAACGCACATTACTGATCAATCCGTGGGTGATGTTGAGCAGATGACAGGACATCTGTCAGTCAGTCTATGCAGTAATAGTCATGAGCTGTGAAATGTGCTGCCACCGTTCCAGCCGCATTTCTGCATCCGGCTGCATGGGCCCACTGCACGCTTAACTGCATTTCTGGTATTTATTTATGTAATTTATAATAGTAGGGCAGTTCTCTCTGCCCGTCCTCTGGGTTGCTTTCAGCTGTCGCCACACTGTCTCTCCCCGCAGAGAAGAACAGAACTGGAGAATTAGCGAGAGAAAGGACAATAGAGGGAGGGAGTTGAAGTTTCAAGTTTATAAAAGTGTTAGAGAAAGAGTGTAGACACAGTCTGGTTGATCATTATTCTCCTAGTCCTGATAGCAGCCCTCAGTCTTGTGGGGTTAGTGTAGTTTGCTCACTTCAACAGGTTGTTGCGCAATGCTTCAGGTTAATCATACTCTGTTCAGGCGGAGTATCGAAGCAGTGCAAGCGAGAGACTTAGCACCAGCTTAAGAAACAAATATGCACTGTAGTATCGCTCCACACCAGAGAAACTTTGACCTTGACTGAGCTGTATGGGCGGATGTAACTATATACTTAACTCCCAATGCAAGTGGTTCGTAGCTTATAACACTCTACTTTCGATCAAATGGCCTTCACAATGTTTTAACAAGCACCTCATAAACATTTATCTTATGTTGTATAGGGAGAGAGGAGATATGCGTATCTGATGTTGTTGAAAACGTATTACTTGAATTTATTTGATCATTTTTGTCTTTTTATTTTATCACACCCTTAAAAATGAAAATTCTTGATTGCTATTTATGGTTCCTTAAGGAACCTTTAACATCGATGGAACCTTTTCATTCTACAGAAGGTATTTTACAGTGGAAAAGGTTCTTTAGATTATTAATATGTTCTTTTAAGAACTGAAAGGTTCAGTAGACGTTAAAGTTTCTTCATGGCGCTATCAAGGCCAATCAGGAACCTTTATTTTTAGGAGTGTAGATGGCATCATTGCAAAAACCCCTTCTGAAACCTTTATTTCTAAGGTTGTAAATGTCTTCATTTTTGTAATGGTTGTTAGTTTTTTGACCTCTGTTATTTACTTTATCGGCATAAAGATACAGTAACCTTGTTACTGACTAAAATGATCATAAAAAATAAATACAAATATTTTTTAAATTTTCCTAGCTTTTTCACTTCTTCCATTACTTGTCTTGTTCTTATCTAGTAAGTTTAAACTATGCATTTTTTTTTTGTTCAGATTCAATGGCATGTCCTTCGTAGTTCTTTACTTTTGGTCCTTGATACTTTTCAGTCTACCTTGCCTGTTTTTGGTGTCCCCTCACCCTGGCTGAAAGAATTTCCATTGTGTATGTGTATGTGTGTATGTGTGTGTGTGTGTGTGTGTGTGTGTGCGCACTGGTTTAGTGCAGTGGGGATATCCCCCCTTAAACTGTCCACACGGCATTAGCCCACTCTTGTCTCAGCCTCAGTAAAGCCCTTCAGCATTGAGGAGCTGGAATGTGCCTTTGTGTCCCATTAACAAAACAGAGACGCCATGTTCTTTTCCATCTTAAAGGCTGTGAGAAGGGTTGCATGTCTACAAGCTCAGTCAGATGGAACCGCCTGCCCAATTTTTCCACACCTTTCCCTGTCTGAATGTATAGAGCGATTAGTGATAGCTTTTTTTCACATTCACCTCCAAAGACAATACATTTCTGTGCAGTCGGGGTACGTGACAGTAAGCGACTGTAAGGTTTTTTGAGAGATTTAATATGAAACAGAGGATAAAAGTCTGTCGATGGTCTTTCTTTTTTTTTTTTTTGAGAACACCACCAGAGAAAGTCACACAGTTTTGTCGAATCTGTCAGATAAAATTACTTGGTGAAAATGTTTAGTTGAACCAGAGCAATGCTTTATCTGAAGATGTATGCCTCAGTGATGCACAGATGATTTACAGCACTGATGTTATGAGGTGAATTGGGATAGTTCAGGATAAAGGTTGTTTTATGTACATGAACACAGGCAGCCTTCAGTCATACCTGCCGCGCGCACACACACACACACACACAGGTCATGAGAAAAACTCTGGAGGAGAAGAGGGCCCTCTGTGTTCAGAGTTCTGGCAAATAATCCCTCAGCCGTTAAAAGTGAAGCCTCATGAATGTCTGTGACTGCATTTTTTCAAGAACAACGTTGTGTATCCATTTCGAGTTCCAGACATTTAACTTACCAGGGCTTGAATTTCGGCGCATTGTGGGGATTGTGGGGATTGCACTTAATTCTACTGATTCCCACAGTTTCCATTCTTGTCAGATCAGAATCAGAAAGAGCTTTATTGCCAAGTATGCTTGCACATACAAGGAATTTATTTTAGTGACATAAGGTTCCAGTACACAGAGATAACAGCAACACACAGAAAAAAAATTACAAATATGTAAATATAAAGATAAATATTGCAAAATCTAGGCAGGCTGGTGTAACCCCATCTGGGCCTTGTGCCTTTCTTCTTTTGTTGTTCCTGAAGACCTTTCGCACATCATCCTCACAGATTTGAAGAGCAGGAGGTGGGGAGAGGGGGATTGCAGGAGATGTTAACGGTTGTGTAGAGAGATGGTCAGAACGGGTGTGAGGGGTTTCAAATCTACAATAAAACTCATTCAGGTTGTTAGCAAGTTGTTGATTTGCCTTGATTGTGCAGGGGTATGGTGTCTTGTAGTTTGTGATGGCTCTCAGACCTTTCCACACTGAAGCTGATTCATTGGAAGTGAACTGATCTTCCAACTTTTTAGCGTAGGTCCTTTTAGCAACTCTGATCTCTTCATTCATTGTGTTCCTGGCCTGATTGTACAAGACTCTGTTCCCATTTCTGTAGGCATCTTTTTTGGCCTGACGCAGATGTCTGAGTTTTGCTGTAAACCACGGCTTATCATTGTTGAATGTTAAATGTACGTCATTGATACGCTACAAATGGCATAATTATGTGTTGAAGTAGGCGGGAACGAGAAGAGCCACTCACATCAGTATCCCGACGCCATGGCCAAAAACCTTCTTTTTAATTTTCTTCTTAAAACGAGAAGATTGTAATTTTGCTGGCTCCGTTGGTGAAATAACTTTAATATTGCAAAAAGAGCTCCGGTGTTGACTACACTGTTGTTGACATCTATGTTTAACGTTAACTACTTCTGCTAACAACAAGTGACGCCGTTCACCGTTGAGTACTCTTCTGCGCATGCGGGTCACTTCTGGGTCATTTCACGTTCACACAGGAGATCACAAAAAGTCGCATTTAATTGGAAATGAGAACGGCCTTGCAAAAAAAACAAAAAATCGGAATTGAGCATTAAGCCCTGCAGTGTGAACGTAGCCAAAAACACTCAAATCAGTGAGGTCGAAACAGGCTTTTAATGCACACTCTGTTTCATTGGTCCATCTCTTTACAGTCTTTACTACAGGTTTAGCAGATTTAAGTTTTTGCCTGTAGGTTGGTATAAGATGAACCAGGCAGTGATCAGAACGTCAGAAAGCTGCTTGTGAAACAGAGTGAAATGCATTCTTTAGTCCAGTATATTACTGTCTCTGATGGGACATGTACCATGCTGTCTGTATTTTGCCAGTTCACTGGAAAGATTTGCTTTATTAAAGTACCTAAGAATGATTAAAACGGAGTCTGAGTGTTGTTGTTCTGTCTCTGTGATCTGATCAGCGAGTTTCTGTAAGGCTGAGCTCACGTGCGCTTGCGGAGGAATGTAAACACTCACAAGACTGAATAAGTGAAACTCCTGCGGAAAATAGTACGGCTTGCAGTTAATGAATAATACTTCTACATCAGGACAGCACATCATCTTTAACACAGTTACATCTGTAAACCACCGTTCACTGATGTCAAAGCATGTCCCGCCGCCGCGCGATTTCCCTACTGATTCTGCATTGTGATCTGCTCTAAACAGCTGAAAGCTGGGCAGATGGAGCGCGCTGTCCAGAATGGTGTCATTTAGCCAGGTTTCTGTAAACACAGAGCAGCAGAGTATGAGAAATCTTCATTTATCGGAGAGAGCAGCAGAAGTTTGTTTATTTTGTTGGGTAGAGAGTGGAGATTTGGCAAAGGGATTGTTGAAAATCCTTAGAAATTTGTGTCAGCAGCTCATAAATAGAAGGCGGCAGCAGTTTATTGTCAGGGATTTTTTGCGTCATGTCGTGCCACATCCAGTGTAGACAGCATCACTGACTATAGTGAGTTCTATTGACTGATCTATATAATGAATCTCTATAATAGATCAGTGATTCTATATTATTTTATTGCACCGTGCTGTTCGCATCTGGTGCAGACATGGTTTTAGGAATCATTAGTTGTTTTCCCTAAGGATTCACGGTTCGGGCACACCTCCCCCTCACCCCCACTCGCCACTGCCAATGTCATCATCTGTCATTCATTTCCAATGGAGAGTACGGGAGCTGCATGGATGACAAACTGTTGATTTCATAAGACAATATGATTTATATTCCGATTTTACTCAAAACTCACTTTAAAAAAAAACACTATCGAGGGTTTGCAACAAAAATCTGTAGAAAATAAATAGAAATCATGATTCTGATATCTGAGCAATACGTTTTAAAACGAACATGCAAAAGTGTAAAATGTAGCCTAACAGATGTGTAAACTGAAGACTTTTTAAGCTTTATTAAAAATATTTGCACGGATGTATTGTGCTGGTTACATTTTGTTCCTTTGTGCAGGGGCTCAGGAGGTGGGTCTTTTGAGTTTGTGTAAACATCAACAAACATTTTTTTTTTTTTTGATAATGTAATTTTGTTAAAATTGATTTCATAAAATTGGTATTGAAAAAAGTATAGTTCAAAGTCAAGGTATGGGTATCAGTTTTGATATCGAAACATTTTGAACGATACCCAGCGCTACTCCAGTGCACTGCGCCAGTCTGTAACGTCATAACTGATCGCTGCTCGATCGCTCTGTTTGGCCGGAGCAGCATCTCAACCCTGAAAGCCGACTAACCCCAAATAAATAAACAAACACCCAAAAAAAAAAAAAAACAAGACAAAGACAAAGACAGCACATCAAAATAAGTGCAGTGTGAATGTGTGAAATGTCCAGGGTTATAAATACTGACAGAAGGACAGAAGGGAAGAAATGTTTCAATATGTCCATGTGTCATCGGGATCACCTGCTCCTCCAAAAGCAGAAACAGCAGCAGGGGAAATGAGAGTGGATGGTGAATTGTGTGTGATAAGGCCAGCTTTGTTATAACCCCATTGCTTAGTAATGACGGTGCAGAAGAAGGCGGCAAAATTGCTAGCATTGCTCTTTTCACTTTTATATTTATGTCTGCCTTATGAATGTACAGTGAATGCTCTAAAGAAGGCTAAAAGTGAACATAAATGAGATGTACAGCTCTCTGCTTGCACCGTGTCAGTCACGCTCATCAGAAAACGTACCCCAGACCACCCATTTTAAGCAGACACCGGTATAATAATTCCAGAGTTTGAAAGACAGCATTCACATAATCCGAACGTACCGAACTCTGTCATCAATCAAACCCAGGTGCGCACAAAATTGAAATCATGAAAGCACCCTATTAGAACTGAAAACTTTAAGTGGAATTGAAGCTGAAATGGTTGATCTTTGTGATTCACATACCTAATAAAATCTGTCGCTCTCTGTCTTTTCCTTCTTGGTGCCTTGGTGGTTTTCTTTCTCTTCCCTCTATGTTTGATGAGCATGAACGATGACTTATGATGATTAGAGAGACTCGTTACTGCTTTTCTCTCACTCAGAAACGGTGGGTGTGGGACAAAGAGAGAGACTGTTAGGCTGCCAGAATTTCTTAAAGCATTGGGAATGTTTACACATGCAGCACTCAGACCTCAAATCAGGCCTTATTGGCCATGTCCTTGTTCCGTGGATTTCGTCTCATGTGGAGAAAATATCCACCAAATGTCCGCTCTGCTGTGAGGAATGATGAGGACTGGATTAGTGGACTGACAAGTAGTCCCTAGTAGGAGTCAGACCGGAGATGAGCTCTAATCCAAGGTTTGAATGTGTTGTGTTCGCCGGTGGTTAGACTCCTTGAGAAGAGTCCAGCAGCTGAAGAAGTGTGGATGTCTTTTCTTTCCAGCTATTCCAAGGAGTATTTAACATGGCACCTCTCCTCCTCGCCGAAAGTTTGAATGTGTGTGGTCCTACGCAGTGCCACTTGGCTGGCATTTCCTCTCTGTCCTGTGCATGACTCACAGTGATCTTGAGTCACAGGGTCCATCATTGCTCTATAGCAGCACACTTTCTGACCTGTAGATGACCCCCTCGGGTCCCCTGCATCTGTCCACACGCTGCCCCTGCCAATGATTTGTGTGTGTTTATGAGTGTGAGAGAGACAGAAAAGCAGAACGTGTTGAATTTATTTATACTGAGCTGATGATACATTATTTCTAGAGGGCAGTAAAATAAACATTTATTCCCATTTTCTTCCTCATTTCAAAAACCTCTGCTGTCTCCTTGTCTGTGTGGCATGTCATATTTAAGCCAGTCATGCTTCATTTTGTGTTGCTATTTTTAAGAGTTTGCAATATTTTGTGTGTGTGTGTGTGTGTGTGAGAGAGAGAGAGAGAGAGAGAGAGAGAGAGAGAGAGAGAGAGTTATGTCAGGACTTTAAAACTTTTTTGTCAGAGTTTAAAATGCTTAAGGTATGTTCACACTGACAACAGCCAGCGTGCAATAATAAAACAGTAATTATTTTGTATGAGATTTAAGTTGCAAATCTACACACCACACAGAGGGGGAAATGAGCAACATACTACTGCAAGAATTATATCAGCTACACACAGAAAATATATTTTCTTCAAAAAAAAAAAAAACTGTGTGCACAGTCAGTATTTCACAGATTTATTTATTTATTTTCAGTTGACCATGTCCATTCAGCAGCCATTTATAATTACAGTATGATTAACTGAGAAAAGTAAAAAATACAATTCCATACAGAAGTCTGAAATCAGTACTGAATTTTCTATCAAAAACAGTAATATTTTAAAATGTTAGTACAACAAAAATATCTATTTTAAATTTTTTATAAATTGTAAAATGTCATTTATTTCTCCGATGGTAAAGCTGAATTTTCAGCAGCTTTACGCTGCTGTGTCACATGAAATCATTCTTCAATGCTCAAGTAACATTTCTTATTAATATAAATTTGAAAACCTTGATATTTTTACAGTAACCTTAATGTATTTTTTCAAGATTCTTCTGTTCAAAAAACATAATTTATTTGAAAATTCTTTTTTTATTTGAATTGTAAATGTATTTCACCCGATCAGTGTAATACATTATTGCTAAATGAAAGCATTAATTCCTTTAAAAAAATATTTTAGAAGGATAGTGTATATTGGTAACATTTTATGAAACTTTGATTTTTCATTAATAAAAAAAAACATTTTTAATGCTTAACATAAGTGGTTTATAAAAAATCAAATACATTAAATTTCAAGGCATTTATAACTTGAATGCATTTTAACTTATCATATGTGGTGGCTCATGAATATTTATTAAGCTGCTTAGTAATTTTCACTTTCAATCACTCACACTTAGTTTAATAGTTTTAGACTTGTCAAAGGGTCCTAGAGAGTATGTGTAGAGAAGGCAGGACAGAGCATGTAGTAAGGCAGTGAAGAGGCCCCTCTGTAATTGATTGAAGTGCTGAATTCTAGCCAAAGCCAGTCTGATTCACTGTGTTTGGTCTAAACCAGCTGAGAGACTTGCAAGGACAGCCGGACACTCCCTCCGACTCACTCCATTCACACGCTTGAATTCATCTCCCTCTTCCAGAAATGAAAGGTTGTAGGTGTTCGGAGAGATGGTCATGTGATTATTTAGAGATCGTTCATGGTCGATAGTGTTGTTGGGATGCAGGGAGGTTGTCTTGGCAGTTAATGGGTTTGTTTAATGTGAGCTTCCCGGTGAAGCCTCGAAGAAGGCCATCTGCTGCGTTAGAAACGCCTGTCTCCCATCACATCGTCTTTTTCCAATGGATACCAGACAAATGACAGGATGGGGATCAGTGGAAAGAAATGAAGTGGAAGGATGGACAGAGAAATAGAGGGAGAAAGATGGGCCGAATGATAAACAGAAGGGTATACTGAGTGATATGAACTGGGAAAGCACTGAGTCACGCACACACAGGCCTACACATTCTGTCTCTTAGTGTCACAACACACACAGACACGCAAATAGGTGCAGCCATAGACAGGTCTGTACACACACTCTTGCTGGAAGGTGGGAAGCCTCTCTGGTCTCACTGGAATGTGAAATGGCTTCCCAGAAAACTGGTTTATTTGGGTTTTGTTCCCATCAAGCTTCCATCCAGCTCAGCTCACCTCTCCAGAGAGAAAGAGAGGGAAGGCATGGACCAGTTTGTGTTGGAGTACTGTGAAAATGAACTGGCTGGCCATAAGATGTGCTGGTTTTTCTAAATAGTGTCAGTATCTAACCCTTATGAGAGGCAACTTACATTAAGGTGGTGCTGTCAAATGCTGTCTTTGACATCTGGACAGCACTAACTGCCAAACATTAGCAAGCATTTTATATTAAACAACTGCTATTTTAAGCGGTTTGAGTTATCAGCTGATTAATGTCAGATATTGGCAAATATTCTTTAGGGGAGGAATGTTTCCTTCTCACCAGTTTGTTTGTTTTTTGTAAATGTAAAAGTACATTTCCAATTTTTGTAGCAGACTGACGTAGACTGTTAACTTCAATTTTGATCATACATACAATGAACTTGCGTAATTTAGATCATTGCAGATTACTATGTTTTAATAAGAGTACTGGAAAATTGAGGGATTTACAGTCAGGAAAAGTTTTGAATGTTTTATGTTCATTTTTGAGATTGAAGAATTCCTAATTTACTTTGGAGACTATAGTAAAGAAATAGGTCACCCATGACTCTGTTATCATTTACCACTTTCATCTCAATCCAATCCAAAATGCTTTTTTTCCATCTGGATGTGGACGTAAAAACATGAGATGTTTATTATCACTGCTGGTTTGGTGTTCAAGGAACATTTCTAATTATTATCATTGTTGCAAACGTTTGTGCTGCTTGTGAAACCAGAATTGTCACCATTCTTTGAGAATCCTCCTCAGGATCCTTTCTAAATAATAATGTTCGCGTTTATTATTTATCACTGGTGTATTGTTTTGTATTTTTACTTTTTTTATGATGGTGCTTTTTTGTTATTTTTGGAGCCATTTATAACCAATGTCATTAAATGGAAAAGAGCAGCCTGGATATTCTGCAAAACAATTTAAATGGTGTTTCTCACAATAAAGAAATTGAAATGGGCTCAGATTAAAATGAGGGCGAGTATATTATGACATAATTTGAATTTTTGTGTGGAATATGTTGTTAAGTCTGTTTAGTTAATTCTGATTGGAAAATGTAATGTATTTGAGAACACTTTAGTTTGCATTTGAGTAAAAGTGAAGAGTTTACATTTGAATGGTTTCCTCTTGGCAAACTTTGCAGTCTGACTCCAGTGTGGATCAGTGGTGTGTTCAGCCTTGTCCATATCTCCTTACAGATAAACTATCAGCACAGCCCCAACACACTTACAGCCATGGTGTTCCTCTGGAATTAGCGGCTTAATACACTTCCTTTCTCGCATTCCTGCTGTCTTTCTCTTTCTGTAAATCCGTTGCTTTCTCTCAGACTCAGAATTGTTTTTATGGGTTGACATGTTTGCTCTCAAGGCTGAGTGTTTGTGTTAGAGCTCACGTGAGGGAATTGGCTTCTTGCTCTGCGACTCCAGAACTGTAGCGCTTCTTTGAGCTGCCTGTGTGTTGATGAATATATTTAATTTTTTATCGTTTTGATTTATTTATTTACTTATTTGTAGGCTATAAGTTATGCGTGCCTGTGTGTGGTCATCTTCTCTTCTTTTAGTATTGGGCAAGTCTGTAGTTTTTTAGGAGCTCAGGTAGTTTAGTTCGAAGAGGGTTTAGACTGGAACTCATTACTCAGAGTTTAAATCTCATGCTCTGCGTCAGACGGCACTCTTTTCCCAAACATTTTAAGAAAAACATTTAAGTGCTGTTTTCCCAAACATTTAAAGATCCAAATGCAGTGTTTGGATTCATATACAGCTTATATGAGGCCATCACGCCTGTCTTTCTTAAAGAAAAAGTCCCTTTCCCTGACCTTGTGAGCCAATCTGTTCACTTATCTTCCCGCTTTTATTTTTTGTAGCTTCATGGTTCA
Organism: Carassius auratus; assembly: GCF_003368295.1. Lineage (NCBI taxonomy): Eukaryota > Metazoa > Chordata > Actinopteri > Cypriniformes > Cyprinidae > Carassius > Carassius auratus. The sequence continues at coordinate 9,588,198 of NC_039274.1, forward strand.
AACCATACAGTTGTCTACTTGAATGGCAGACAGTTTGCCGGAGCTTAAATATGACTCAGACTTCTCTCTTGTGTAGAGAAGGAGAGGAATTTGTCAGGCATGACCTCATCCAGTGTTTAGTGTTCATTCTCTACTGTATGTAATGCTGAAGGAAAAACAAATCATCAGGCTTGTGAGAAGAGACTATTGTGCTTCAAATTTAGGGTGGGGGTCCTGCTTGAAAGAACAAAACCCTATAACTATAAACAACTCTGGCCTTGAAACACAGTGCAGGATAGAAGGTATTGCACACAATTTTAATCAATCCCACAAGCTGGGCATTCAGAGGCATTCTAGCCAAGCAATCTGTCTTATTTGGATTATATTACATTTCTATTAAATTATATACAATGAATAAATAGAAAGAACCCTATGAATTGGCTGAATAAAATGAGATGTACTGTAGTTCCTTGTGAGAAACATTTAGATAAACTAGGACAGAAAGTGTCTTTATTTCATGAGCACACGTCCATGTTTAATGCACACACCCTTTTTAGGCTTGAGCCTTAAGAGACATTTGCAGGGCTGTCAATCAAAATGGAGTTGTCACAGAAAAGCCTCGCCTTTCTTGGCCTGAAAGCCAGCCGGTGAACGAGACCCACCCATGCCCCGACACACGCACACCACATCTACAGGCCTCATCATGGGGCAGGCTGTGGCTGGGAGCGGGCTGGCCCTGCTGTGATGTGGGGCTCTGTGGGCAGCTGCGGCCACCGAAAGGCCTGCTGCGGTGCTGGTGTGGTTTGCCGACACGCGGATGCTCCCATGTTTCACTGATGCAGTGGAAATGTAAAAGTTACCCCTCAGAATCTTAGCAGAGGAGTTTAGGAGCCCACGGAGAGCAGCTGCATTTGAATACTTTCCTGCAAGTGCTCAGAAACAGGCTTTGCTTGACCATTTAACTCACTCAGATAACTATACATATTAAGTAACGCCGCAAACGTGCCCGTGCTAACGTGCTAATTGCAATTTCCCCAGCCTAATTACTGATCTTGTCGGTTGTTACTAAGAAGAGATATCAGTAATCCTTTTTAATGATAATTTCGTATGCTATTTAAATGTTGTTGTTTTTTTTACATAATCATTTTCATATAAATATGTTCTCTAAAGAATAAACCCCAAAATATTTGTAATATTATTTAACTGAGAATAAATGTTTATTCGAATATCTGTGTGTTGCTGTGTGTGTTGATTAATTAATTGGTATAGTATTAATTAATACACTGATTAACTGAAGAGTATTGGGTAAATTATTATACACACACACACACACACCAGTGCTGTCAATCTATTAAAACATTTACTAATTAAACACACTTTTTTTGTGATTAATCCCACCTAACATATTTTTTTTTTAAATATACATTTATATTGCAATACTTTTACATTCTCTCTTCAAATTAATGAAGAAACGACATGAAGAAAGTATATATTTAATATTTGTTTAATGCCATTTTTTTATGATCGAAGGTATCCCTCATAGCAATACTACTGATGTCTACAGATCCATTGACTATACCCATTCAGAGAGCTATACATTCGAACATTTATTAGACTTTACAAAGTAACAACTTTTAATTTAAGTAAACTTAAAACAGTCTTCACATAAATCTGTTATAATAAATGTCATATTTAGCTATCTGTGACCTTCAGCAAGTAGGAAATAGACAGAAATTAAATAAGGTTATCCAACACTAAATCCTAAATTAAATATAGACGAATCCTTAAAGCTACAAAAGTTATTGATTTCCTCTCTTTTCTTTTCTTTTGTTCTTTGATGAACAGACATCTCAGCAGCTGGTTATTAGGTTATTATAGCTACTTTAAGAGCCGCCCCTGCCGAACATGACCCGGCTCTGACACTCATTGTATTTTCTCACAACTCTTTACCTTTTCTGACCCACCTCAGGTCTTAAAGTCTCTACTCTTGAGCTGAAGAGTTGAATCGGGTGTATTAGATGAGAGAGACCGTTCTGAGCTGCTCCAGGACAGTTTTGAAAACCACTGCATTTCAGACACATGTTTTTAAATGTGACTCGTAGATAACAGATACATGCATGCATGCTTTTAAGACCGCTTTAATCACCTTTTTGGTAACTTACTGATTTAACTGACGACATAATTAAGACATTGCATGCTCGTAGTTTCTTTTAATATGAAATGATATAGACATACATTGCCGCATTTGTGTGTGCAATTGAAGAGCACATTTGCCCCTGAGTGTTCAGTCAAAGACAGACAGGCTTGTTGTGCTTCTTTCAGAGCGATTAAGACAGAGCATTTCACGTTAAGCTCTGAAATAATACATGTTGTTTTAGAAAAAGGGAAGGAATCTATCCTGATAGAAAATAAGGCTGTCATTCATAAATCAATGTTCTCTGTCCTATAGCATGAGTTTAACTAGGCTTCTGTCTCTTTCCTGCTCTATTTCTGTTACTCTTGCTGACAGGAAGAAAATCTGCAGTGCTCTGTTGAGACTTGACATGTTCCTGAGCTCTCCTAAAACAAGGCTTTTCTTCTTCCTTCCATGTTTGTAGTATGCATTTTCCATTCAGTCACGCTCCATCTGTAGCGCTTAGGGTGGTCCTTATTTGTAGTCCTCAAGTTAGCATTTTAATGACAATGCCAAATTGTATCTGCCTTTGCAAGCTGAGATCTTCGACTGTTTGAGCATGTTGCAGGATTTCACCTTCACAATACCCAAAATGTATATTACATTCTATTTCTGTCCTTCAGCTTTAAAACAAGAGTAGAACTTGTCTCACACAGTCACAAACACACAACTCTTTAAGAGCACAGGCTATCAGACTCCTAGGATAGAGTTTCCATCGGTAACGGCTCCAGTAGGCCTCTGTCTCCATCCCTGTCTTTGTCACTGCAGTGCGGCCCCTGGCCCCTAATGAGGAAACCTGCTACTCGGGGATAGAGATCACATTTGCAGACCCAAACACACATACACATAGTCTTCTTTCTCTCTCTCTATCTCTCTCTCTCTCGCTCTCTCATCCTGCTCCCAGGCACCTCAGCCAAAAGACTGAGAGAGTTTGTAGCAGGGTGAAAGGCTGCAGGCATGGAAGAGTGTGTGTGTGTGTGTGTGTGTGTGTGTGTGTGAGTGCGTACAGGAGGAACAGGACTGTCAGTAATACATAATGTATCCAGAGGACCACCGGGACCGCTGCACAAATAGGGGCCCAGGGACACCACCAAGAGTGAAAGAGAGGGAGAAAGAGTGAGTGATAAGGAGGAGTGTTCTGGTGGTACATGGTCCATTGAAAGCTGCCTGAAGGGTAATTGGATAGGGCAGGTAACCTGTGGATGCCCAAAAAAAGTTAGCGGAGCGATGGAAGGTCATAGCTGCAGGGGGGCAGGGAGGCCCCTTTCGGTGTGTGTGTTTGGGGGGTATTCTGATACACATGTGGCCAGAGGCCCTCGTGGTCATATATACGCTCTCAAAACTCAAGACAGCACTTGCTTTGAAATCCAAGATGGCGAACGATATCTTCTCCTTGTTTTTCTTTTCCTCAAGGGGTGGGTATTTGCCTCATTAGCTATTGTAGCATGTTTGTTGGGCTCCATCTGACCCAGTCTCCACATCTACTGTTTGTGGCCCAGCTTTTGAAGCCGCGTATAATGGATTCCTAATCAAGATCTCAGCCTCAGCTGAAAAAACCTGCCCAGGCTTCAGTGCATCTCCAGAACAAAGAACAGAAACATGCACACACAATTCTGGCTGGAATACGGTACAATAAATAAACAAGAGGGCTGAGCTGTATAACAAGCAGAATGCCACATAAAAACACACTTATTATGATTTACATGCGCTGGTTCTCATTTCCTCTCTGCGTGTTTGTGTTGTGGCGTCTCTAACGGCGGGGTGTTTTAAGGTCAGTGTTCTGACCTCTCTCGCTGTGGATCTACCATTTGCTTTTCTAGCTGCCCACACACTTCACCTTTCAGCCCCAATGGAAAAGAGAAAGAGAGAGAGAGAGGAAAACACTTTGTGTACTGCCTGCATTTTTGTCATGCTGCTACATGCTATCTCTCTGTCTCCTTGACAGCCTCCGCGCTCTCTCTCTCTCTCTCTCTCTCTCTCTCTCTGTCTTTCTCTCTATGCTCAGAGCTTCGGAGCCTTAGGGAGAAAAGGAGGGACCTATATAGTTTTAAAGAGAAGAAAAATTGAATGAGGTAAAAACTTTGAGATTTTAACTTCATTAAAGAAATAGTTCACCATTCTTTACTCACACCAAACTCACTCACTCACTGAATGATGTTCATTTTTGTGTAGCAGTTTAGCAGAAAATGTATGTTACTCTTTTCCATTCAATCAAAGTGAATGAAGATAAGCGATCAACCTTGACAAATAGCCCATACAATTCTTTTGAAGCCCCTGGATCACCTTAAACTTTCATTGAATAGATAAGAGCAACATTACCATTTTCCCTAACATCTCTAAAAAAATAAAAAAAGCTTTGTGAAAATATTTGTCCACCTGTCTATGCTATACACATTTGTGAAGCCACATGATAGCATGATATTTGTAACGTACAACACTGTTTCAAAAATAAATCAGTCAGGCTTGACATATGCGGTGACAGACATACAAACAGCACTTTGTTCAGAAATCTGACTAAATTCAGATTGTTTAGCTGTATATAATGTACATTTTGAAGTGTCTGTGTAAATACATTTCAGTGTGAATTTGAATCACCTCATTAGATGTAAATTAGGTTTCATGATGATCAAGTTTGTAATAGTTTTCAATAACCATTTTATAATTCAAGGATGTTATTAAAGGGATATACCTAATGTGGTAATACTCAATGTTTAACTTAATTATCCAGAAATCACTGGCAATAAACAGCTGGGGTCGCACAAAATATGTGCACAATGTAAATAGATTGTGTGTTATTTAATTTGGCAGTAAATGACAGTAGTGTAGATCAGAGGTTACAGAGGATGATGGGTAAAAATTGATTTGTAGGTGGAAATTCGTACATTTCCTGCTTTTTAAATCACCATCTCCGAGAAAACACTTGTAAGCCTCTGATGTCATACTTGCACAATGAGAAGTAAATCACCATAGTGCAGTGCTGATGACATTAAATAGATTTAGCTTTCTTCTGTTACTGTTGTACGATGCTTGATCTCACTGTCTGATCTGGATTCAGGTCTTATCAGTTGTCACAGACATACAGATCTCTGTTTGGACTCGTAAAGCATGGACAACAGCTGTGAGAGGGACCACTCAAAGAAATGTATCAAATGAAAATACTGTATGTTGCTTCATGACGGGATTTTGAGTAGTTATATTTATAAGTTGTGTTAGAGGGATTTCTACTCTTTCTTTTCCATTTGTTGCCAACTATATTTTATACATTTACAGCACTATAATAATATACTAAAAGAGGAGGTCTAAGGCTATTCTGATTTATTCTGACTTATTCAGAATTCTAAGGAGTTGGATTCTCATGCTAAACATGACCAAAGTCTCAAATAACAAGTTGGACGTATGGAGTATTTCTGTTCCAAATACACTCCTTCAGGGTTTGTATAAGGTTTGGAAAGATTTTTAATTTTTTTATGAAATATGGCCTTGTATTACTTCATAAAGGGTGGAATTCCATGCATGGGCACTTCTCCCGGAAGAGCGCAAGCACACATCAACCAGAGCAAGAGCAAGAGCAAGAGCAGCCCATCAACGTGTTTCATTCAGGTTACAGAAGTCATCGGCGGCCCTGCACAAGACTCGCTCGAGATGGGTTTTACATTTTGCTTTTGATCACAAATTCAACAGTCACCAAAGAAGTCTGTTTTTGGTGTTGATGGAAAGATAACCTTGTTCAGCTTCCCAAAGAACCCAGTGTTAAGGGAATTATTTATGTCAATCTCAAAGCTTGCAGGCGGTGCCTACGCAAAAGCTGCATTTGTTTGTGATTCTTTAGCTCTGCCCACGCTTCCAGGAACTTGACTGTTTTCGGAAAGAATCGTAAAGCAGTATTTTTCTTAAACGAACTTTGTAAAACCAAAGACTCTTTTTCGATATGAACGCTTTACTACTATATAGGTACTCAAGATTAAAGAGTCAGTAAGATGAAAATTCTAAGCTTCCTATCACTGTTATAAGTCCTGTACATTAGGTTTAAATCCATCCAAGGTTAAAAAACATTGTCATTTTGTCAAAATATCATGAATATCAATACCTCAATTCTCAGAGATCCCCAAACGGTTTGCACGAAGCTGTTCAAAAGATTCAGGTTCCTTAAACCCCACCTTTCGGTAGCATACTGTGTTCTGATTGGTCAACTAACATAGTCAGGTTTGATTGGTTGTTCCGCACACACCTCCATGGTAAACTATGCGTTAGCATCTGTTTGGGGTGAATTATGTCTTATTCCTTTCACCGCGAAGCGAACAGTAAAATAAAAAACTTGAACAGTCTCGCTGCTTTTTCTTCTGTGGGTGTATTCAAGCCGCGCGCTTCAGTTTGAATCTGAATAGCGTTCAGCGCGGGGGCGTGGTCACATTAGATATAGTGAAGGGAGACATGAAAAACAGACATCGCATTGTTTTCATATGGATTACTTTATCACAGAATATCTGTTTTCGGCAGCACTTGTTTAGTTTTAAAGTAGACATGTCAAGCTTTCTATAGATATCTCTCTCATGTCTCTTCGTTGAGTATTCAGGAAGTTACACTTCATTTTAATGACGTGTTTGTACATGACGATCAGCGCAGACCGGCTGCAGACATCACACATACTGATAAGACGCTCGGGAGAAAACAGACACATAACTTCATAATCATACTTCGCGTTGTGATTCGGAGATGCTCGTTGTTCTAAATAAAGTTGGTAATTAACCATCTTTTATGGCCAAATGCTTTGAAAATCCCGCTGTACTCACCGAGTACTGATTTTCATTCTTTGGCAGTGAAAATAAAACAAATTTGCCTTTACAATTAAAAACACACTGTCTCCTCGACATGATGCTATCACACCAAACAGAGCGTCTGTGTGTGGGGGTGGGGCAGGTCAGAGTTCCGTTTCTCTCAAGACGGTAGGCGGAGATTATTATGCAAAGTGTTCCTAGTGACGTACATTGAGATGGGCAAAAGATTTGAAATCTATAACGACTCATTTCAGCGATTCAGAGTCGACTTCTTACTTTAGAAGCCAATAACTTTATAAATCGTGTACTTTTTGGTTTAATTATTTGCACATTGTTTACACTGATGGACAGCTATATCATACACTGTAATACAGGTAATTTTTGATTTCCCATCTGTGTGGCTCTTTAACATGAGATTAGCAGAATCTGTGTTATGCCCCTTTAAAAAAAAAAAAAAAGAAAAGAAAAAGAGAAAGCTTTTAATTTTTTTGGAGGTTTCCGATACTACATGTATGTTTTCTGCAGTTTCACATGCCCATTTTTTACAGTTTTATTTTTAATAAATTGTCTTTTTGGATTGGAGAGGGAGCACCTTTGAATAAATCATATGACCATCAAATCTAGAAAATAGAAAGCTGTGGCTGAAATGAGTGTCTGCAGATGGCCAGTTTTAGTTATGTTGGTAAGTCAACTCAAACCCAAAGCAAGCAAAATCACAATATGAAATCCTCCATGATCTCTTCTCTTCCATGCGAAATGGAGATGCAGTCAATGTAAACAATGTGAACCAGAAATGTGAATCCAAACAGAAGTGCATCCAAACAGCTCTTTTCTATAGGTTTATCTTGTGTAAACCTATAGAAATGGTACTACTCAACCACTGACTATGAGCATTTGTTCTTCTGTTTCCATAGGGACATCAGCATGAACAACATCACTGAGCTGCCTGCTAATGTCTTCAGAAACCTGCCCTATCTGGAAGAACTGTGAGGATGATTTCTGTTTTCTCTATCTTTCACTATTTCCCCTCATGCTCTGTCTTCTTCTTCTTCTATATGCTCAGCTCCTTTTTTTCTAACACCATCATGGAATATCTCCATGATGATTTGAGCTGATCTTTTGCTCTGTAATCATTCTTGAATATTCTTGTCTATTTTGAGATTTGAAAATGTTTATAGAACTGCAGAAACAACTTTAAAGCTAAATCCACATGGCATCCATTAAATCACTGCTGGTCTCATCACCAGCTTGTTGGATAATGTGAGCTCCATTGTCTTCATTCTTTTGATAGTCACTACACTGTGTCACTGTCCATTTTCATAAATTAAAGTCTGCTAAACAGTGTTGCTCATGTCACCTCAGATTGCCAGCTTTCATTAAAAAAGGATTGATTTCCAGAAACTTGAACTCTGCGATCATTTAGTGCTGTTCTATGAGGCTTCAGGCTCATTGCCATAGAAAATCCACTCAGGTCAATATTCAGTACAATGGCATTATTGCAAGAAGAACACAACTTATTTTTCTGTATCAATAAAGCCATATACAATACTGGCACCAAATAATGTTTATTATTTAAAATACATCAACATTAAAATAAAAGATGAACTTAAAAACTTAGATACAATAATTTACAGACAAACAATCTACACACTGCCTATAAGAGCTTGAAAGTTCCCTTAAAAAAAAAAGTGCCTTATTAGAGAGAATAAGCCAGGACCAGATATGGCCACCCACAGCACCATCAGTGTGGTGCAGCACATCTGGCACTGTCTCATAGCTTACAAAGTACTGTTAGTCACAGCATCTCAGGATGCTTTTGAAGCTACGTCTAACTCGATCAGAGCATGCTAATGACATTAAAGGAACAAACACAGGCTGTTTAAGACCAATTTGGAGTGGCTGAATCAGTATATCTGAAGTACATTCTGAACTCTCGTTGGGTTGGGTGTGACAGTTCTTTTTCTTTGTGTTTGTCTTTTCTTTACTCATTCACTCATCCCCCGTCTGCCCATCTGCGGGAAGGGCAGATAACATCTGTCTAAGTGATATCAGGTACCAGCGCTTCCAGACGGCTGAAATGACCAGCTCCCAAAGTCGCCTCCCCCTTGCTGTTCGCTCTTGTCCTTTTTTTTTTCTTTTTTCGTTTGATTGGAGTGTGTTTTCTTACCCTCTGTGTCTTTCATCCACTCCAATCTCCTCAGCTCTCGTTCCCAAACAGTCCTCCAGTTCTTTGTCAAAGGCCAATTTGCTTTTCAACGCATTGTGAGAAGGAATGCATGGCAGGAAGAAGGAGGGCAAAACAATGGTTTCCGTGACAACTGGAGTTTTCAGAAGCGTGTGCTATCTGGGAATGGGGTGAGGGGTGCGCGAGGTCCCCGGGACCTGTACAGCACTGTATTGAGCCAGATGCTCTTTGTCAGGTTGCTCATGGTTCATTGGTCACAATGGGTGTGGTTAATCAGAAGGGTCAGGAGTTCACTTACTGGGCTTAAATGTATTTGTAAACACATCCTGGACGGTTTTAACCACTCAGCAATAACATTTACATTGCAAGATCTTCAACTAGACTGTATCCATACATACAAGAGGAAAACAATACTGGGTGAAATAGTAAAAGTTATAAGCCTGCAAAGGAAAAATAATTTTTTAATCATAAAAGTAACTCAACTTGCTAATTAAAAACCTAATATTTTTCCTAAAGAAAACATTTCATTTGAATGAAAAATGTGCACGCACAATTTGGAGGGGGAAAAATGTATTATTATTTTAATTTTCAAATATTAAACCAACAGACGGAATTCTGACGGAAAACCACAGGGAGTCCTTTAAGCTTCTCTTTTGTAATAAGCACTTTGATTACAATTATGGGAAGATGTTACAGTACATTTCCAAATGCATGCTAAAGCAACACAAACTCAGAAATGAAGAGATGGACTGCAGATATGGTGTTCATGTGGAGCATGTAAAGTGCTATGTATAAAAGTGTGGGTGTCCAGAAATAATCTGGCAGTTATTGCCTTTCGAATGTATTTCTCATGTAGAGATGAAGGCATAAATGATCACTGGGAGCAGAACACCTATTTACAGAACACATTTACCCTGACAGTGCAGCAGCAGTGATGTGCATCTGTGCGCGTGTGTGTGTGTGTGTGTGTATTGGTGTTGGTGTGACCTGTGGCTGCTGTCTGCCAAGAGGAACATTCTCTGCCTCAGAGTCATGCAGTCTTCTATCACAACCACACACACCCTCACCTCTCTCTTCAAACATATCCACCCCCACTGACAGATATAGAGCTGTCAAATATTAATCTTCTCTAGATATGTGTGTGTCTCTGGCTTAACAAGTACTGTACGTGTGAGCATGCCAGAGATTGTGTTTGATAGATATTTTTTTATTTTGTTTATAATAGTTCACCCAAAAATGAACATTCTGTCATCATTTACATCATCCTTCACTTGTTTCAAACCTGTATGTGTTTCTTTCTTCTGTTGAACACAAAAGAAGATATTTTGAAGAGTGTTGGTAACTAAATAGTTGACGACAGCCATTGACTTCAACTGTAATTTTTGTTCGCAGCATTCTTCAAAATACCATATTTTGTGTTCTGCAGCTGAAATAAATTCATACAGGTTTGGAACAACTTGAAACGGACTAAATGATGACAGCATTTTCATTTTGGGGTGAACTATCTCTTTAAAGGTCCACTTAAAATATGTAAATTATAATTTTGTATGCCTGTGGCCAAAAAAGCTGCTTTATGATAATATATTAGGCATTTCTATCAGTGGCCTGCAGTACGATTGCAAAGACTGCAATTATTTGTAATTAACTTAGTTTTGAACCTAAGGAAATGTGTTAAACTTGAGCTAAAAGTGCACCATTAAAGCTCTTGACCTGGGAAACATTTCTGCATTCAGAGTCTGTGGTTTCCAAATGATGTCACTTGGAACAATCTGAATCCAGCCTCGCTGGATGTGTCCTAAACAATACAGTAGGAAAATTTGACAGTGCCATATTGGATATATTGCACTGCATTGACTTATTAGTTCATTTGTAATTTGTTTTATATAGGTAATTCTGTCTTGGCTGAACCCTTCAGAAGGTCACATGACCGTTGCCGTGCTCACTGAAGTGGTTGCTAAAGCAACATGCCGGAGAAGGACTACACAGCTTTGGCAACACACTGACCACAGAATGAGACTTAGATTAGTTCCAGACAAATAAAGATCAGGGGTGACATCTCCCCCCTCAGTGCATCAGACTGCTGAGTTGTGACGCTGAGTGTGTGCTTAAGAATCAACCCATGGAAGTCTGGACAAATCTGGTGGCTTTGAGACACAGCCAAACCAGAACGACATAGAGAGAGAGAGCAAGAGAGACATAGATCGAGAAGTCGTCTGTTTTTCCCGCAGGCTAACTCAACCACATTGGTGTGCCACAACAAATGTGTTGATGTAAACTAGACACAGTTAAATGGCAGTTGATTGTGTAATTTGGGGTTTGTGTCGTGGTTGTAGAGAGACAGATACTCTGTCAAAGCCTGTGTGTCGGTTCATAATTTGTAACTTTTTAGTATCGCAGCCGTCCTTTTCATCATCTTCATTCTCCCTGTGTTTTTTCTCTCCATCCATCTCGTTGTGTGTGGCAATATTTCAGCACTTAGAAGCTGAACCCCTATGATCCTGCAGACTGATAAGCCGCCCGTGTCATGTCCTCACCAGCATAATTCCAGCTGTATTATCCAGTGTCACATGTTGTTTTTCCCCTCTCTTTCCTTTTCTGTATGTTTGTCTTTCTCCAGGTTTGTGGGAGAGTAATGGAGACACGGTGCCATAAGTTATCCAGAGACTTTCATATATACTTTGGTATTATGGAGAATGTAAAGGGGCTTTCACACTAGCATTTCTGGTGCGCTCCCAGGTTTGATTAACATCATAGTTCAGTTTGTTTGTATAATGTCTTCTGAACTCTGGTGCGCACCTGTGAACCGTACCCGAGTCCACCTAAGAAGGGTACTTCTCCAGTGCTGTTTGCTTCTGATGTGAACACAATCGTACTAAATCACAGAAGCGAACCGCTATTAATGATGTAGGAATTGGTGAAACTGTATATTTGTGTTTACTCACTCAAACTCTGTGCCGTGCTCCGTTTCACATCCAGTTTTGTTTTGTTTCTGTTTTTTTGTATTGTTTTGTTTGTCATTGTTTTTGTTTTGACATCAAAAGCAGCAGCCAAGAAAGCATGGAATATTTCAAGCTATCAAGTCCTCTAAAAATAGCACTCGCAAACCATCTGCTTTAATATAATAAAAAATTCAGTTTAAGTGTTGCTTGCAAGATTTTGAAGCTTTCAAATATGTCAATGGAAAATGAGTCTAGATGATATCGTCATGGAGAATTCAGTGACAAAAACTAAATTATTTAATGCACCTTTATATTGGCAGAAGTAATGATAGAAGAATTGAAAGAGTGCTGGATCCCAAACATCACACCGTTATTTTTGTTGATCATTGCATATCAAACTTCCTTATAAACTCTAAAAAGATTGGTTGCTTCCACACACAGGTGGTGCTATAGTGAGGATGGTGATTGCATAGGTTTTTTTGTATTGAAATAATCACAATGCAAATGTTTTATTTGTATGTAATATTTTAGATTTGATTTATTTATTTGGGGCCACCAAGGGGCAGTTATCACATCCTGATGCTGTAAACATCTAGATAAATGTGTGCAGTCCAGTACTTCCTGTGATGAGAGGGCCAAATGGAAGGCTTTCTGTTCTTTCTGAACCTCTGTGGCCTATTTCTGCTCTTTACAGAGAGAGAGAGAGAGAGAGAGAGAGAGATGATGATGATAAGAGAGTTCTCTGACTCCAGTTTCAATGAGTGATAAATCTGGTGTTAATCTCTCAGGCCTGATTTGGTGAAGTTATTTGGACCCTTTGCCTACCTTACCAAGCACACAAACATGCAGCATTGAAAAACGCATGTATGAAAACAGTGTACATCCTAGCATGTATCGTGCGGTACAGCTTAACCTGTGAACATGCCTTCACATGCCATGCGAGATTCAGATTCAAGCTGTCCACTTGATTCTCTGAATAGAAGTGAAGTTATCAGACTGTGTGTTGTCCAGCAAAGGACGTATCTGTACAATCAGAGCTCAGCAACTTCATTCCAACCATCACATTCTGACACGTCCTTAGGTATTTGAGCTGTCCATTCAGACAGAGTCTGGAGAGGCTTTTGCCTACAAAGAGCAAGTTAGCACTTGGAGAGAGCAGCGCTTATCAAACACACTACTGTCAGCAGCACAGATATCAGCTGCTGTATATATTGTACTCCCACTCCAAGTCTGTAGGCTGTTTATAGTTGCCAAGCCACATAGCAGTAGACCCTTTGCTAAGCTATGCCCTGCTTAGTTATGTTGCTAATTTAAACAAGGTTTACAGAATGTCTCCTAGACAAGAACCTGGAGATTTCTTTATGTTGTGAAATAGAATTACAGCTCTTATCTAATTTTATATATTTTAAAATGTAATTTATTCCTGTATGGGCAAAGCTGAATTTTCAGCAGCTGTTAACTCCAATTTTGTCACATGATCCTTGAAATCAATATTCTGATTTAGTTCTCAAGAACTCTTATCAATGTATAATTATAAACATATATGTACTTTATATGTGTGTTTATGTTTATTAAATATTTGTATATTAGTTGCTAATTATAAGTGACATAGCAACAGTGTTGTTCTCTGTTGTGGGATTGTTTCCTTAAAATTGTTTAATTTAATTTAATTTAAACTACAATTAAACTTAGGTTTACATTGGAAAAAAGCTCCATGAGCAACACGCTGATCATTCATTTCAGCGGAGTACTGTGCTTTTGCTCAGTTTGTCTAAAATGCAGCACTCATCACTGTCAATCAGCTAATCAAAGGGGAGGAGGGGTGGGACTAATACCACACCGACCAACCACCACGCCCTGCTTGTATTATGATGGAATAACAATGGAGAAGTTAATATCGTTTGTCTCAAGATTATTCATGTCTTCACCAAATGGAATTCCCCAGCTACCACAAAATTAAGAAAATAATGCTTGGAGAAATATTTAATTTGCAATGTGTCATACTACTGTAGCGGATATTCTGTATCATAGCAACCAATGTGTCTCAAGAGCATCTGGTGTTTTCTGTTGGCTGAAAATGCTTTGGTGGAGACACAGCCACCAAAAACAGCCAGGTGTTTAGTGAAGGCTGTTAAAAAATGAATGTAAAAAAACAAAGTCCCAGGTGTGCGTTTCTCTGCATTTTACAAATGCTCATCCAGCTTAGTATTTTAAATCACTCTATCTTCACTGTTCCTTCCCACTCATAACTTGACTTTCACTCCCTCTGACACCCAGCTTTCCATCAGAATATCTGACATTTTTGCAGTCTAGCTGAAATGAAGTATCTCTCTCTCTCCATAGACGTTTGGCTGGTAATGACCTTGCATTCATCCACCCAGAGGCTCTGTCTGGCCTCCATCAGCTGAAAGTCCTGTAAGTATTCAACACACACAGACACACACACACACACACACACACCTCTATTTGATCCAGGCTTACTCGTTCACCCAGTGAGCAGATCTTGTACAGTGCAGTGAGAAGTAGATCCTGCTGTGTGTTTTGTTGAGTTGTCAAGTGGTGTTGTGTTACAGGAATTTCGCTGCTACTGGATCAGCAAGTCTGTCGGTGTCTGATGGAGTAGCTTTCATCGTGATGCAGCATGATGCATTCTCTTTCTCTCTCTCTCTCCCTCTCTCTCTCTTTGTTGTAACTCATATTCTGTCCTTCAGGTATTTGTAAGCCCATTCAAATGCAGCTTATCAGCACCCTGGTCCCCTCAGCCATGCTTTACATAAAGCTAATTTTTCCTCTTCCTGTCCTCATCCAGGGCTATTTCAAAGCCCCATGGTGCTCTTACAGCTCATCCAGACACTGTTGTGGGAAATGAGTTAGGGAAACTGATTGTGGACCAAACGCTGTTGGCTTTGGAACTATAGATATTGGAGATGATTTGAGGCCAGTTTTTATTTACTGTGGTCGTGCGTTTGTGAATGCCTCTTGGCTGGGCCGTGTGTATGTAACTGTACGTGTGTGTGTAAGTGTGTAGTTGTGTGTGCTGTGGTTTGGCACTGAGTGGGAAAAGCTGTCCTCGCGGCCTATGCCATTTGAGTGACGCCAGAGAGCTGATAGGGTAGAGGAAGCAAGATATGCACCATGATTAGCTCGGAAAGAGACACACACACACACAAACACATTAAATCAATATTAGAGCTTATACAGTGGTTATATTTGTGGAGAAATCGTGAAGAGCAGTGTATATGTGTTGGATTGTGTTGTGTGGTGCTTTGATGTGTCACTAATGTAATCTTCTTTTTCAGGATGCTTCAGAACAATCAGTTGAAGACTGTCCCAAGCACAGCCCTCAAGAATCTCCATGCCCTGCAGTCTTTGTAAGCATCCCAGCATTTTTCTCTTTCCCATTATTAAAGAAGTACTTTAAACTACTGTTCTATAAACTATTGTTGAAAAAAATGTGGTAAGATTCAGTAAAATAGAAATCAATGCTTTTATTTAGAAAAGTAACCATAAAGAGTGACATTATTTTTTTATTTTTTTTATTTTTTAAATAAATGTTTTTTTGTTTTTTTTTTACTTTCTATTCTTTAAAGAATCCTGAAAAAAGTATTATGGTTCCACAAAAAATATTAAACATTGATATGATGTATCTTGAGCACCAAATCAGCATATTAGAATGATTTCTGAAGGAACATGTGACATTGAAGACTGGAGTAAGGATTCTATAAATAAAGCTTTTACATGTATCCACATAAAAAGTAAAAAAAAAAAAAAGTATTTCACAATATTACAATAATTATTATTTCTACTGATTAGATTCTGATAAATGTAGCCTTGTTGAGCATAATACACTTCTTTCAAAATGATTAGAGTCTTACTGACCTTAAACTGTTTTTATGATGACAAAAGGGTTAGTATAGAGGTAAAAAATATATAAATGGTGACCAGTTACCTAAAATGTTTTCCCTTATAGCACTTTTGGTCTTTTTTACTCAATCCTGCCCAATGCTTTTTTCCAGAACCTTCTGATTGATATGTCATAATTGTCTCAGATCATTGGCTTTTTGGCTGATCATTGCTTGCCAGTGTCTGATAATCACTTTTACTAGCCAATACAGATGATTGGCTTATACTGTACACCACACCAATCCATCTCATTTTGTCAATTACCTGTATAATGTTATGAGAGTAATGATCTTATGTATTTCATCAAGAAATGTTTACATGGTAATGTCTCAGATGCATTAGAATGTATGTAACTGTGCATTGTTTGTTTGTGTGTCTGTCCTTTAACTTTGTCTCAATGATTTAGATTTAGTCCAGCTTCCGTTTCTGCTGTGGGACAATGTGTTTAAAAAATCAGCTCTCAGTCATTATCACCTCTCCCGATCTCTTCGTCTCTCTCTATCTCACCCCCTCACATTGCGTGTTTTTCCTCTCTTTTTCCCTGTTGTACTGAAGTAATGCGTTTTGGCACAGTCCACCTGCTTTTGGATAAGGCCTTAGAGAATGACCTGTCAATCAACATGCCTTCTGCACCTCAGCATGGATGATGAGAGAAAGAGCAGGAGTATAGTCAGAGCAGATGGCAAAGACGAGAGACACATGAGAGAGAGGGAAGGGGGCAGTTCTCCAGGAATGTGCTCACCCTGCAGGCTTTCTGCACAGGTTCTTCAGCTGCACTAATCAGGCTACCAAAAAAAAAAACACACCTCCTAATTACAGTAACATTGCTGTGGGAAACAAGGCTGAGACTTAGCCTGTAGAAAACACCAAAAAAAAAAAACCTTTTACTTCAGCCTTTACAGCTATCAATTCTGTTTGATAGCTCCACTAATTCATTTTCGGGGTGGGGGGGGGGTTGGGGGTTAAAGCTGATAATGAAAACCAAAAATCCTAATTTTAAGTTAGCATATGTTTTAAATAACTATGTCTTTTTATTCATATTTTGCTATTTTTGTTCTTTTATATATATGTGCCCATTAAACATATATTTACTATTTTTTTTTTTTTTTTTTTGGGGGGGGGGGGGGGGGTCTCATGCTTACCAAGACTGTATGTATCAGTCAGCATCAGTTACATTTAATCATATTATTATTAGTGATGAAGACACTAATTTTGTTTAAATCATGAATTTTTTTTTATAGGATTTCTTTTTTTCTAAATAGAATGTTTAAACAGCATTTATATATATGAACATTTTGAATGTCTTAAGTGTCACTTCAAAATATTATGACCCCAAGCTTTTGAACAATAGTATAACAACTCAGCCTCTTTCCTATAAATATACATCCTATTTATTCCGTGTTTATATTTAATCTCATTAAACCTTGATCGTTTCTTTTGCACACTGCTTTTCCCTCCATGTCAATCATTGTTATTGAATTTAAATTTGAAAGGAATGTTTCTTTTTCCTTCTTTCTTTTTAATAACGTAAAAACATTTCAGCTGGCCAACATTCTTTGCGTCTCTAGTTAGAACAGTTGATGCTTGGATATACTCTGGAAGTATGACTGCCTCTCTCACTCAAACAGTTTCCAAAACCACAATTATAATCTTGCATCTATCTATAATTCCAAGTGCCCGTCTATGCCACAGTTTGCAGTGATCCGGTGAAGATCTGTGCTTTCTAACCTCAAAAGTCAATTCTGTGCGTCCTAGTTAACAGACCAAAGAGCAGTTCATTATCATGAACAAGTATCCTTCATCCTTCTTGAGTGTTGAAGCTATGATCTGAAAATGCTTACAAAGTAATAATTGTATTATGTTACAACAGCTCCTGTGGCCAGATGTTTCCTTGTAGATATGCATCTTAAATTAATATCCTCTCTGTCTCTCTCGTCTATGCCACCCAACACTTTTGAATCTCAGTGAGTCTTGTACTATATGTGTTTGTCAGTGTGTGCATGCTCAGGTTTGGCAGTGGCTGATATGGACATGCCCAGATCTGTACGTTCAAAACAAGCAGCATGCACAGTCTTCAGCTGCAGCTGACAGATCCGTATCTCCATAGATAAGAGTCCAATCCTGAATTGTGATTCAGTTCAAGTCACAAATTAACCATCCATTTTGGGATAGAACTATAAGGGTTTGTAAATGCCAAATTGTGTCATTCATTCACTGATTTCAGTTTACTTTTCACTCACTGACCCCACATTATGCCTATTGTGTGAGCTCCATGTCTGTGTAGAGCAGAGAATTAAACATTCTTAAACGTGCCAAAGCCAAAAGTGAGCCAGAGTTCATATCCAAAGCACACGTCAGTTTAGATGATCTCTCACTCTAGTTCACAAATGCCTCGCAGTGCTAAAAAGTTTCCCTAAAGACTTGCACTGAGACACAAAAAGAGAACAGTACATGCATGAAGTGTTCATTCACCAATCTTGCAATCTTTATTTCTACTTTCTCAGAATGGCCTGAGAGAACACGAAAAGTTTATTTAACAAGTGAGACTAAGCTTAAAGGACACTGTATGCACTATTCCAGGCAAGGCTATTGTGAACAATTATGAGTTGTTTATATTTTCATTTGGTAGATCTACAAGACCTATGTAATATATTTCCAGTACACAGAGGAATTCATAAACATAAGAACATTTTAAGGCATCATGTTTCTGGACTGTCTGTGATATACAGACCTCCTTTCTTTTTAAGATTATGGTAAACTGGTGTTGTGGTAAATGTAATTGGGATTATACTAGGTTAGTGAATGGAGAGTTGTTCGTACCATTTCCCAGAAGCCAGCCAGCAACCTCAAATAATGTAAGTGCTGGATCAGGTTGTAGAACACATGAATAATTTATTTTGCAAATATTGAATGATCATCTTTACATTTGTTCAAAGAAACTATATTTTACCCGAGAGTTAGTTACACATTTATCCTTGGTGTTAATGTCAAAGTTGAAGACATGATGACTGTTCGACTTCTACTATTATATTGAGTTTTTCAACATAACCTGGTACAAAAGGTTTGGGCTTAGTTTTTTTATTTATTGCATGATGATACATTTGAAGTAATTTATACCGAATTCATCAGACACACCACCAAACGAGTAGACTTGTGACATCATATTATTAGATGGACAAAGATACAGACTTTGAAAATTGGTCAGTGTGGTTAAGTAATTGCTGTCGTGAGGGCAGTTCTGTCATTTCTGAGGTTCTGTTTGAATTTGGAAATCTAGGTAGGCATTAGACAGCTTAACTAAATCTGGTGATAGAGCATGTGTGTCTGTTTGTGTCTGTATTCCCATACTTAATGGCAAGGTCATAAATTGTAGTTCTTGTTCTAACTGAGACCTACACCTACGCATGCTCTAGTCTTTTGTGTTTGTAATTGTACAATCTTCAAGGGAGGGAGAATACAGCTTAGTCAGTGTCAGCCATTCATAAACAGGAAGTCACCTCCCCACAAGTATTACCCATCAAACCTTCCTCCCTGTGATTGGCTCCCATTCCAAATCTCAGTGCCCTAATTTAGATTAGAAAATAGAAATAGAACATTATCCAGCATGTGACTCGTGCGCTTTATTCATAGTCTTCTGAGGTCATGTGCAACTCACACTTGTTGATAAGTATATCCATTCTGAGTCAGATCTTTTAACCCTCAGGCCGGAAAGGTGTGGTCCTCTTTTCTCATAAACCTATTGAAAGGGCCCCTTAGTGGGGCCAGTTTTGAGGTTCCCACCTGGACTGTGTGAAAAGGGAGGCCAGTGCAGTGAGATCATGGAAATGTCTTGTGTATCTTTAACAGCACAGTGTTCAGAAACTGAGTGCTAACTGATGTTTTAGCACCTACTTGATAGCACACTGTTATTCCCAATATGCACGCTCACCCGGTGGCGTATTTGTAGAAGCGTCTGTTTCGACTCATCTTTGCTCTATCCACATCAAGTTTAGTGAACCTCTTACATGATCTATGCAGGCGGTTGGATGCTAACCACATCACGTCAGTGCCTGAGGACAGTTTCGAGGGTCTGCAGCAGCTCAGGCACCTCTGGTTAGATGACAACAGCCTGACCGAGGTTCCCATTGGGCCCCTACGGCACCAGACTAACCTGCAGGCTCTGACGTTGGCCCTCAACAGGATCACACACATCCCCGACGATGCCTTTGCCAACCTCTCCAGCCTGGTTGTATTGTGAGTACTTTGCAATACTTTACACTTTTGGACTCACACACTAGAGGAACACACTAGATCCAGCTTTTAACACTGATAAATGTACCTTCCCTTGTTTCCCTGTAACACACGTCGGTTAAATCCATCAATGCGCTACACTAACTGTAGTCCTATGTGGCCAGTAAAACACTCATACACATACACTTGCCCATGCAAGTAAACAGTGGCGTGGAAGGGAGATTATAGAGAGAGCAAACAGGGAAAAGCAAAATGGACCCTTGTGTCTTGCAAAGTCAAACAGAGGCTATAGACACCCCCTCCCCCCTCCCCCCTCTCTCGCTCCATGCCTAACTTCTGGAAGCTTCTTATGTGGGTCTGATTTACCAATTACATTCCAGCTGCTGGAAAATATTTGTCTTAGGAGTGGAGGCCAATTAATCCGTTAAGTAGACTGAACAAACACACAGACCTGTGCGGTGAAGTGCTCAGCAAAACGGCTGAAGAGTTATCTGTTCAGAGACTTCCAGGGACAGATTATGTTTGTGTTGGTGTTCTGCTGACAAGTGCATCTTTTTGAAGACTGGAAAAATTCACAAGTAAAATGGACATCCCTTGTCATCTGAACAGTTATAAATTGAGAAACGTAATTCCGCATAGATGAGATGTATTCTTTTACAGGGTTTCTGCTGGTCTTAAAGTCTTAATTCGCCCTTCCACAAATTATGGCCTAAAAAGGTCTTTAATCGGAGCAGAAAGTCTTACATTTATAAAGTCAAGGCATTAAGTGCCAACATTTTGTTTTCCAACACAAATATCTTAACATCCTTAAACCTATATACATTACCTTGAGATGCAAATTGAACATCTGATATCTTGTTTTCTGAGAAATTGAGTTTATACTTAAAGAGCAAACATCTGTCAGTGGGATATGAATGTTTCCCTTTGAATTAAACACTGGCAGATATTTGTTCTTGTTTTAATCATTAACTCACTTCATTTTAATGTTTCTCATGAAACAAGACTTGTTTTATGTCATTTTGCTTCTTGAGTAAATAAACCTTTAATCAAAAAGTAATGAAGATTTCTTGTATTCTCATCAGTTTATTATATGTGGTTGTGATCCATTCAATCTATTGCTTAAATTTTCTTCACTTGGTCATAAAGAGTCTTATATTTACCTGCATAAAACATGCAGAAACTTGTTTTACATCTCAGATTAAATTCAGTATGCTTATTAGGGATGCACTGATACCACTTTTTCCAGAACAAGTCCGATACGATACTTTTATTTTTTGTACTTGCTGATACGATACTTCTATTTTCATAGCATTTGTATTTTTTACTTTTTTTTAAATTCTGGATACAGCAACCTAAAACTAAAACAAAAATAAAAAAATCATGTTAGATGGCTTCATTTAGCAAACAGATTTCCTTCAGTTATTTTCACACCTAATTATACCAGTTAAAATGTATTTTAGCTTTTGTTACTTTCACTGTTCATTTTATCGCTCTATGGTATTTCATCTTTAATTTAATAGTGCATTACAGCTGCTCCGTTGCAGCGGCTCAGTACTGTAATTACAATAATTTTTCCTGTAATAATGCAGAGAACAACTCATTATAAATAAATGCGTGAGCGAACAGCAATTAAGATCATGAAATAGAAGTGCTCGCTCTCTCCTTACCGTCAAGTAGCTTCATTAACTCGTGCATTTTTTTACTTGCTTCTGACATATGACCAAACTAAAACATTTGTGTCTGTGATAAACGTATATTTGCTCTCGACAAGCTCTATTTCATCTATTCGGTGTGATTTGCTTATCAGCTCGTGTAAATCAGCTATACAGGCATGAACATTTAATGTTTAACATTATATTAATTACAAGCATGTACTTCGTAGACATACTTGATTTCTAATGACATCATTCTGCTCTCTGTTTGTTCAATTTGTGGCCTATGCTTACAAGCTTGCTTGATTTATATTAGTTACACATTACGTTAAGTGTTTTGCGCGTGAGGTACTTTGTGTTGTACGTTGCCATGACTCTCAAACCTTGATTATTACCCTGGTTTGAGAGTATAGTTCCTAGACATATCGTGCTAGAAAA
Source organism: Carassius auratus (assembly GCF_003368295.1). Classification (NCBI taxonomy): domain Eukaryota; kingdom Metazoa; phylum Chordata; class Actinopteri; order Cypriniformes; family Cyprinidae; genus Carassius; species Carassius auratus. Next base: position 9,610,472 of record NC_039274.1, read on the forward strand.
TCGCAACTTTTCATTTCCCTTCCGTCTTAGTACACGAAAATGGTAAAACTCTAGGAGAGTTGGAAAATGAGCCTTTTTTTTTTTTTTAAAGTGGAGTGTTCCTTTTAAAATGATTGTGTGTAATGAATCTCTAAGTATAGCTTCTAAAATCTTGTTTGTCCGTGTTGTGCAGGCATCTTCACAACAATCGGATCCAGGAGATTGGAAAAAACTGCTTTCATGGGCTGGACAACTTAGAGACATTGTGAGTTCCCCTTCACCTACATACAGTATGTAGCCACACTTCCTGTCATTAAAGAGATTGTAACCGCATGTAACGCTACATTTACATCTGCTGCAGTGGGTCTGTCTTCAGTAGCATCACTCTACATCATTTTATAAGAGATTGTATGTGAGTACAAGTACAGTTATACATGTATAGCGTTTGGTAGGATATTTATCTGCTGCTCTAGCGCCCTCTTCTGCAAAATTCAAGAGTTGCAGAGAATGTTGGGAGCTTTCTGTAAGGATGCTTTAGTTGACATTTATTTTGAATAACAGCGTACAGTGAGTGTAGTAGACTTGAAATACATGTAATCATTGAACAGAGATCCCTAACCTTGAGCCTGAAACGTTATCGCATGCTTTTCATCATGAATAAAAAGCATGTTTTACACAAAATAGACATGGACGTGCAAAGGTTTTGATTCTATGAGCATTGAGCATTGTCTCTCACGTAACATAGCTGAGTCTCTCTCTGACACTCAGTATTTGCCAGTTGTTATTCTGAAAGTTATTGTAGAGAGTAAAACGCACTAGTTGACTTATAAAAGTTAAGATGTGTTTTCTCTATGTATTTTGATGTGATTGGAGTCATTACTGCTACGCTTGAATTGATTTAATCAGGATTTACAGTATACCGATAAAGGACAAAGGAGTCTTTTCCTTATTGCCCCCGTTCTCTCTCTCTCAACTGACCACAGTTCATTTAGCAAGCATCCACCGCGTCAGGGAGGAAGAGGCAAGGGGAAGGGGAAAGCAGATAGCCATCGCTGATTCTGCTTTATTTACTTATTCTGACCATAATTAGGACAGGATGAGGACACGCCAACGTCCTGTGCCCCTGGAGAGGAGAACGGGACATGGGACAGGGGCATTAGTGGGTAGAGAGGAAGTATCATGCCAGGCTGTGTATCGTGTGGCAGCTGAGACAAACAATAACACACTGAAGAAATCAGCAGACTGGCTGTCCCGACTAGCTTCTTTCTGTAAACAGCACAGTCGATTTCTCTCAACAGATTTTCTTTTTTCTCCTTTTCTAAGGTTGTTCCTTAGAAAAAAATTATCTTCAGTTGTGATTCTCTTGTTCTTATTTAAATATAGATTGCCAAAAGAGATGGACCTTATATTATAATGCTTTATTAAATATACAGTATAAAGTACAATAAGATGTATGCTATAGTGATAGTAGTTTCACTCAAACTGTTAAATTCACACAAGGGTGGTTTTATTCTAATGTGAATAACTTTCATCTGCCTTCTGTCCTTTTAGGGATCTAAACTTCAATAATCTGAAGACCTTCCCAGAGGCCATTCAGACGCTGCCCAAGCTGAAAGAACTGTGAGTATCTTCACACACACACACACACACACTCCAACACTCAGTTACAGTCATTCCAATAGTTCCTCTCAGACACTTGCTTTGGGGTTGGCTTTTGATGAGGAGGTTGGTGTTATAATATCATTGTTTGAAATTTCGGATTGCTGAACCTGATCTATTTCAGAGAGGAAAGGAAATAAAATTGGTGTGAATTTTCAGGTTCTTTTTCCAGCATTTTAAATTCATTCTAAAAAGTTATTCCTTTTAAAAGAATGGAAGACTACAATAATCAGTGGTAAATCTCCATCACCTGCGCACTTTCACATGGAGCAGCATTACCTACACAAATCCTTTGTTCAGTGACAAGCTGTGCAAAACCACGTTCATATTTTGCGCATGTTTTGCGCAGCTTGTCAGTGAACAACGGCTCCGTGTGATGGAGATTTACCACTGATTATAGAACCAAATTTACTGACAAGATGTGCATTAAATATCGCATGTGATTTATCGTGCAGCCCTATCTTCAGCACTGTCTTTTGAAATCCAGAGAGCTTTAAAAAAAATCATCACTTGTGCCCAGCTGCCATCTAGCGGCGAGAATTAGAACTGCTTCATAATTTTGAGTTGTGATCAGTAATGTAGCAGAAATCCTGAGGGAGAATATCTCAGAGTGCTCATCTCACTGATTTCATAATGATTTTAATATTTCCCTGTTTGCCAGTGGATTTCATAGCAACAACATTGCATCCATCCCTGAGGGAGCTTTCCAAAGAAATTCCCTGCTACGCACAATGTAAGCAAACGCTGATCCCATTGTCATGAAAAACACACACACACACACACACAAATACTGTGATTCATTTATTCATTTTGTTGGCTATAAACTTCCATTATATCTGTGTCTGCAGCCATCTTTTTGACAACCCGCTCTCCTTCGTGGGAACCACTGCTTTCCAGAACCTGTCAGACTTGCACTCTTTGTAAGCAGAGCCATCATTCAGTCATTGTTCTGGAACCGAATTACACTCACATTGAACATGTCAGTCACTCATACTGACACCTGTCAGTTAAATGCTCTTTTGCCTATTACTGTGTTTACTTGGTTTTATATGTTCATTTCTGTGTATTCCACCTTATAGCAATAAGTCGCACCAAAATCACAGTGTTGTTGTTCCAGACCAGTAGGATTTTATTTAATTCCATGAAGTTTTTTTTTTTTTTGTATATTGTATTTTTACATTTTTACAAGTGTTTTTTCTTTCATTCAGAGCTTGACAGCATTCCCATTTACTTTCATTATATGGAAAGTTTCTGCTAAGCCTTTCTTTTCATGTTGAATTAATGAACACGTTGTTTTCATTTCCTTTCATTTGTTATATACTTCAGGATGCTGCGTGGTGCCAGTATGATGCAAGATTTCCCCAGCCTGACTGGAACAATAAATCTAGAAAGCCTGTGAGTTTATTTTACACAGCATAAACATACAAAAGAACAGCGTCAGTTACTATAAAATCAACAGCGAACCATTCATTTAGAAGTTTCCAAACACTGAAACGTCACACAGCACGCCCTGAAATGATAATAAGCGACAAAAAATAAAGGGCAGCTGTATATTAAAGTTTGAAATCAAGTGTAAATTAGGCAAAAACACACGTCACATTTCACGTCTCTTGTGTTGCCCAGGACTTTAACAGGAACTAAAATCAGAAGCATCCCAGCAGACCTGTGTGAGGATCTGACGGTGCTACGCACACTGTAAGTCACAGTTTATTATTCAGTTCCACTCTTATATTGCTGACACAACAGCATAATACATCAGAGACACACACATGGATAATAACACTAAATACCACATTGTAACCACACACTAATGTGTCATCATACACATTAGCATGTTTTTTAAGCAGTGATATATTACTCATAATAGTTCGTAACACATGTCAGTCAAATGTCCATGAGTGCCCAATGATGTGCCAGTAACAGCCTGAAGCGCTCTGTAATTAATTATCAGTCACACACTCAGAACACTCACACACGGTCACAGAAAAGCCTTCGAGCCAGTGCTGTCATTCAAGAGACTAACATATGCTCGGCATGTCAGTCATAACCGTACACTGTCCTTTCCATCTCAGCTTCAAATACACACAGACACACTCCATCGCACACAGGCGCAGTGTGCGTCAGTCAAGGCTTGTGCGCTGTGGCCTGTCAGAGGCACAGCTGCAGGGGGACGTTTTAAAGTGATGTCTAATGACCTCCCGGAGGAGAGCAAGCCAGAGGCTGGAACACATGACAGATCCTTTAGTTCCTGTCTAAACTTCATCAAAACAGTTCAATTCCTCACAAGCTCAGTGTCTCAACAATGGTGTGTGTGTGTGTGTGTGTGTGTGTGTTCTGACAGAGATCTTTCCTATAATGAGATTGAAGTCCTGGCGTCCTTTCAGGGCTGTGTTAGACTGCAGGACATGTAAGTTTTGTTATCATGTTACATTTTCCTACTGTTTAGACAACTCTGAGTTCTTGACATTTTAATTCATTATGTGTATGCAGTGGCACTGATGTTGTTGTTGTTTTTAATTCTGTGTTCTGCAGAAGTCTACAGCATAACCAAATCCAGCAGATAGACAGAGGAACTTTCCAGGGCATGACCAGCCTTCGAGTGTTGTAAGTCATGCATGATGAAATTAATCAATAAGATTCTGAAATAATGCTAATTTGTTGGCCGATAGAAACATTTCTTCTTTTTATCACTGTTGAAAAGTTATGTTGCTTAAAAAAAAAATTCACATAAAAAATTTGCACATTTTGTCAGTATTTTTCAGGATATTGAGGAATAGAAAGCATTTATTTTAAATATAAATATTTTGTCACATTATAAATGTCTTTACCATCTTGTTTGATAAATGTGTCCTTGCTGAATACAAGTATTAATAAAATAAAACCCTTAATGACCTCAATTCTTTGAACTGTCATGTGTATTGCTTTTGTCACTGTTTTATAAAAGCAATAAGTTACAAGAGGCCATAGATTACTGTATTTTTGACCATGGTTAAGAGGGCTTCAAGGCAATGATAAAATTAGGGTAAAATGACCAACTTATGACTTTTTTAATGAAATGAACAACAGCAGTTCGGTAATCACACTCTGACTGAACTTCTCATAGTGAATTGCACAAGGCTTGCCCTGAATTCTGAATCTTTACCCAGAGTAATCTGTATATGTTTAGCTTGTTTATCTGTTTGTTTTCTTATCGCTCTATAGAGACCTGAGCAGAAACCAGATCAAGTTCATCCACAGAGATGCTTTCCTTTCTCTCAGCGCTCTCACCAACCTGTGAGTGTTCTGTCATAGAGTCTTCTCTCATAGTTATTCACATTCATAGCATTTCAGTGGAAAAACTGCCGGGGAATTGAAAATATAATCTTGATTTAATTGATCATACATTGCTGTTTAGAGATATCAAAAGTACTGTGATGCAGTTTCTCAACCAGGGCATCTCTGATTAAACAATGAAGGAATTTCTTGTGTGTGTGTGTGTGTGTGTGTGTACATGAATATAATGCTCTTTTTTTCCGTCATGTCATTAGGGATCTCAGTCTGAACTCCCTAGCTAGTGTTCCTACTACAGGACTGAGTGCACTGAACCAGCTTAAACTGACCGGAAACATGGAGCTGAGGAACGGTCTGATGTCTAAGAGTCTGCCTAAACTCCGGTAAGAGCTCTTCACAGCCCCTGCTCAGGAGCCGAGACTGATTACGGGTCATTAAGGTTGCTCCTGTGTCCCAGTTCAGTTTATATGAATAATGACGTGACATCCCTACCTTCACCTGGACTCCGTAATCACACTCACAGTGTTCTCAAGAAATCAGAGAGACCTTGAGCCTTTCTTTGATCAAAACCCAGATAATTCAGTAACTCTTTGGGTCTTCCCAAGGAGTTTCTCTCTCTCTCTCTCTCTCTCTCTCTCTCTCTCGCTCACTCACTTTCTCTCTCTCTTTGTCCCCACAGGTCTATAACGGTTCCCTATGCCTACCAGTGTTGTGCTTTTGTGGCTTGTGACAGTGCAGTTAACCCAGCGCAGGATGACGAGCGGAAAAGTGCATTTGGTATGACTTTTTGGTGTGCACTTTAATGCAGTTAAGCTAAGCAGATTGCTGCTTGGTGTTTGTGGCCGCATTTGACTGAATGAAGTGGTCTGGCCATATTTATGTGTGGTACTATGATTCTCGTAACTGACATTCATATAAATATACATGTTAGGTGGTGAGGAGGAGATGGAAACGATTCCTCTGGTCATGCACTGCTCACCTTCACCTGGTAAATACAAAATAAAACCCTATATTTCTCTTCTTTTGCTACAGCCAGTGAACTCTGGGTAATGTAATGTTATGAGATACAGATTAGTGCCACATAACCCATCTATACTGTGTAATAGAGATGTACATGCATGCATTATTCTTTGTTTTATAAATTGGTATGAAACAATATTGTATATACAGGGGTTGATTCTTGATACTGGATGTTTAAATTCTAATTTCCATTATTTAAGCATTTAGATTACATTTGCCGTCATCTAACGGTCACAAAAATCTTTAAAAACACGAATAATTTAATGATTATTGTAAATGTTCTTATGAACTTCCTATTCATCAAAGACTATTTTCAAACATCTGATATGTTATATTAATAAGAAAGGTTTTTAAGCACCAAATCAGCATATTAGAACGATTTCTGAAGGATCATGTGACAGAAGACTGGAGTTATAATGCTGAAAATTCAGCTTTGCATCACAGGAATAAATTACTTTTTAAAATATATTTTACATTGTAATATTATTTCCCAATATTACTGTTTTCCCGTGTTGATTTATGAAATAAATTCAGCCTTGGGGAGCATATAAGAGACTTCTTTCCAAAATATTAACCATGCCCAAAACCTTTTGACGTGTTTTTTTTTTTTTTTAGCATTGTGATTTAGTCTCTTTTGCACCTCTCATACTTTGGATTGATGTGTCTCTCTCTGTATGTTTTTGTCTTTCAGGGGCATTTAAACCTTGTGAACACTTGTTGGGAAGCTGGATGATTCGATTGACCGTGTGGTTTATCTGCCTGGCGGCGCTCCTCTTCAACTGCCTGGTCCTTGCAGCCACCTTCTCCCCACGCACTTCCCCTCACTCCCCGGCCCGCCTCCTGGTGGCACTCCTGGCCTCTGCTAACTTGCTGACAGGGGTGTACGTGGCAGCACTGACACTCCTGGACGCGGTCACCTGGGGCTCATTTGCCGAGTATGGTGTGTGGTGGGAAACAGGCGCTGGGTGTCAGGTTGTGGGTTTCCTCGCTGTGTTTTCCTCTGAGTGGGCCGTCCTGCTGCTGGCATTAGCTGCGGTGGAGCGTTGCTTGGCTGTGAGGGCTCTAATGGGGAAGGCAGGAGCTCTGAGATCCAGTGGCCAAAGGAGGGAAAGACGAAGGAGATTTGGTATCACAGCACTCTTGTTGGGATTGGTATCTGTTGCAGCGGCCTGCCTCAGTCTGTATCACGGATCAGCCATGGGCTCTCCTCTCTGCTTGCCCTTCTCTGGAGGTCCCGGACCAGGCCTGGGGTTCACAGTGGCCCTGGTGCTAATGAACACATTAGCGTACCTGCTGAGTGTGGTGGTCTATACGCGGTTATACTGCAGGTTGGGCCGTGCCCAGCTGGCTGACCCTGAGCAGGCTGGATCTGTCAGGCACATCGCCTGGCTGATCTTCACCAACTGCATCTTCTTCTGTCCGGTGGCGGCTTTCTCTTTCGCTCCCCTGCTGGCCGGGACCAGTAATGCAGTAGGCGGACCAGAGATGGCCAAATCTGTGACGCTCATATTCTTTCCTCTCTCTGCCTGCTTGAACCCCGTGCTCTACGTCTGCTTCAGTCCCTCCTTCAGATACGACTGGCTTCGCCTTAGAGGACAGGGGAGGGCTGGAGGTTGTGGCGGGCTGGTTGGTAAAGCTGTTACTAAAGGGACCGTAGCAGGGGGTTCAGCAGTATCTGATAATGTTGAAGGCCTGTCTAGCGACTGTGGCATGTACACGAAGCTCCACGGCGACAATCAGGGAATGTGCGAACACTGTGACGCCGCTCTCCACATCAGCACATCTTCTTCTTCTGCTTCCTCCTCTTCCTCCGCCTGCAGATATTTAGTTAAGTCCCACAGCTGCCCGGCTTTGATGGCGAACGCACCGGAGTGCTTGAGCTCAGAGGGGTACTGGCCAGACAACGGGACGCTTTCCGCTCAGTCCGAATATGGAGACGAGGGCGACTCATTTGTGTCGGACAGTTCGGAGCAGGTGCAGGCGTGCGGCCGAGCCTGTTTCTGTCAGAGCCGTGGCCTCCCTCTAGTGCACTACTCTTATAACATCCCCCACATGACAGACTGAGCTCACAGCCCGGAGCATCACACACTCACTTCCTCACACAGCCCTCCAGGGTGTGGAGTGTCCCTGCTCCTCAAGGACCGAGGACGGGGAGGGGCTGGACACATGGCTGCAGAGCCTTGGAAACACAAACAGACCAGAAGCACTTTCTCTCTTTTCACACTTGTGTGTGTGTGTGTGTGTGTGTGTGTGTGTGTGTGTGTGTGTGTGTGATAGAGAGAGAGAATGAATGTAGTCTGAATCCATGAAAAGGGAAGCTGACAATACAGAAAGACTCACTGAGCCAAATGTTGTCAACATACAACATGTCTTGTTTTCTGTTTCATGTCCCCCAAATTCGGTTGCATTAGCACCCAGGGCTGATTGACAGTTGATGGACACCATTGATCTTATCTCCCAGTGCCTGCCTTTTAAGTTAGCAAGAAAGTAGAACGGTTCAGTTTCTCGGGGCATTTTTAGAAAAGAAAAATATATATTTTCACTTTTATTCTTCCAAATGTTTGTCCTTTTGATTTAAAGCAGGGATGTATGTGCCACTGTTTTTAGTGATGTTGATTGTTTTTCTCTCATAAATCCTGACTGTGGCGGGCGATCCCGTTCTATGTAGCAAAGTTTCTCCTTAAACTGGAGTTCCAGTACGCCGATGAGAATGTAATGTACAAGTTTTATGTTCACACTGTCTTGTGTTTCCTCAAAGTTTATGGTGGCTGTTATTTCTGAAAAGCATTCATTCCTTCCTTGTTGATTCTACAGGTGATACTAAAAATCATAATCTTTTCCACAATGCCCTCCGTTCAGCTGAGTGATCCATTTATGCCAGTACTTTACCAACTGTTTATTAAAAGAAATTGTCTTTAATTTATCTTCTAAAATTACATTTGGATGTCTTGACCAGAACGCTTCCTTAATCACTAGTAAGTTTCTAATAATTTATTGTAAGACATGGAAATGCTTGGATGAATGAATGTCAAACTACACTTGTTTTATTCCTGACAAGAATGTCACTAGATCATTTCGATATGTATTTTGTACACTGGGTAGAGTAAAAAAGGGTTTTCAAATTATTATAATCCTGTCCAAATAATCTGACTATACATCTTATTATATGTAACACAAAAAAGGGGATGCGACAGTATTAATATTCTAACAAATGTAGGATGATGATGATTAAGTTATGGTTGATAAACTATAAATGGCTGATATTAATGTGAAAATTAAAGTGAAAATTAGATGGTGGCAAAAGTAATCTAAATGTAAAAATAGATAGAATAGCATGCACAAATATCCAATATTGTTCAGTCCTAATTTAATACATTTTCAAAATCTTGAATGCTGTGCATCCCTACACAAACACTAACATTCTTTGTACAAAGGTCTTTAACATTTAAAACTTTCCTTATGAAAACCCTTTTTTTCTTCTCTCTCTCTGCACTTTACATCCATACAGTAACATTTGAGTATATCTGTATGATATATTGATGTTCAAGTTGCCATTGAGCTATGTTATGTGAGATGGACAAGGGGACCAGTGTGTCTTTGTGTTCAGGAATATATCATCATGATTTCTTTTGTACACCTTTGTCCATGTATGTTCAGGAATTTAAGTGAAAGGAAATGTGGGTTTGTTTGCCTTAGATACCAAGTGTCAACACCATCCTTTGGTCTTCTAATATGTTTGCAGAGTGGATGCCATATTGCCAGTCATATAAGCTCTGGCATCAACTGACAAGCCTTGCAGGTCTTAGCTAAGAGAACTGACAGAATTCCAAATCGTGTGTGTGTGTGTGTGTGTGTGTGTGACGTTTAGGGATGACAGTTTGTTGTAAATTATTTTTGTAGGACACACCTAATCAAAAATGGGATGTGTTGTCTAACTGTGGAAGCTACCTCTTGAACCGTAGCGGCTGCCAGTAGTGAGTAGTACATGTTTGTTACGTTTTCATGTTTGTTTTGTTGGAATGATTGCTTGGCGCTGTAAATACGTCTAGTTGTACGTTCTCACTGAATGAGTCACGCGTTAGTATGTACTGGGAGAAAATGAAATACTGTACTGTATACAGACATTTTTTAAACCAAACTAAACTGAATCGCTTTAAACTACGGGAGTGTTTGTCATTTGTTATTAAGTTTCCCTCAGATAGTTTAGTCCTCTTCTGGTTGACGGGTTACATTTGCTTTTCATTCCATCGGAGCTGAAAGGTCCTGGCACGGTTCATTTAGGGTGCTTTCACACTAGCACTTTTGGTGCTCACCCGGTGTCGATTGACGTCAGAATTCGGTTTGTTTGGATGATGTGAATGCTGTCTTCCGTACTCGGATGCGCACCAGTGAACCGTACCCGAGTCCACTTAAAAACGGTGGTCTGGGGTACACTTCATGTGAACTCTGGTACGGTTCACTGCTTATGTGAATGCAATCGTACCAAATTGCAGAAGTGAACCGCTTTTAATGACAAATTATTTGATGAAAATGTGTGTTTGTGTGTGTGTTTCACTCACTTTCCTGATGAGTGTGACTGACGCGCTGCAAGCAGAGAGCTGTACATCTCATTTATGTTCGCCTTCAACGTTCTTTAGAGCATTTTCAGTAAATTCGTAGGACAGACGCAAGTGCCTTTATGTACTGAAGCTTTATGAACAAAACGAATAGTTCAAAAACGTAATACATAAAAGTGCACAGAGTAATGTTTTGCATTTGCCGCCTTCTCCTGTGCTGTCGTTACCAAGCAATGGGGTAAACAGCTGCTGGCTTGATGACGCAAGCGAACCGTGGTTCGGACTCAAATATTATAATATGGACACAGTCCAGCGGGGGCAGGGGGAGGGGGGAGCAAACAAACTCGGGTTCGGACCAAGCAAGTGAACCAAGTGTGAAAGCACACTTAATTAATGGGGGGGGGGGGGGGGGGGGGGGTGAATGCTAATTTTCACTCAATATCCTGTTAATCTTGAGTACCTATAGAGTAGTACTGCATCCTTCATATCTCCAAAAAGTATTTAGTTTTATTATATTTATAAGAGAAAAATAGTCTGTGCCGATTTTTTTCTTTTAAAACACGAGCAGCTGGAGGCGTGATGTGTGGGCGGAGCTAAAGAATCACGAGCGCCAGTAGGCTTTTGCGTTGAGAGCGTTTGGAAGCTGTGACATTACCGTGAGGAAAAAGAAAACATAATCCAAAACAAACCATGGCTAACGGTCAGATTCAGCATATATTTATGATCCAGAATCAGATCCCGAGGCTGAAACTGAACGAGAGCAGCAGCAGCAACGACTACAACAGCGTCTCTATGTGGTATGTATTGAAACTGTATTTGCTTATGTAACCCCTCTCTCCCGGGTCCTTTCTGACGCTCCTCGCACTTGCTCTGAGCGGGGCTCGAACCCGGGTCTCCTCTAACAAGGAGGCTAAATGGCTACAGCCACTAGCGTCTGTTGCTAGTGCGTCTCTTGAGATCGGTGAGGTTTACCTGCACAGCACTACTTGCTGGTCTCCGTTACACTTAGCGGTTTTGGAAAATGACTAAGTTCCACTTTATGTCCTCTTTTTCTTTTCTTTAAAGCTGTACAAGAGGTTTACTTGATGTGCTTATGCACCGATAGCTAAGTTAACAACACAGAGATATTTGAAGCAGTTTTACTCACCGCCTGCGGTTCCAACACACGATCGTGACCCTTTTTCGTTGGGACTGCATTATCCTTAAGAAATAAACGATATGCAAATCCGGCGTCAAACTGGGCCTTGTTTGTAAAACAAGCATCTTCGAAATGCAGGGAACAAACAAAAACACTTGCACAACTCCATTGATGCTCTTTAAAAATAAACTCCGTCCACTGGTCCCTTGATGTTTTTTTTTTTGTTTTTTTTGGTAATCTGTGCCGGGTTGTCTTGCCCTCGCAACCAAAAACACACTTCTTTTGTGACATTTCGCTCTCGCTCTGATCAGTGAATGTCTCTGCTCTGCTCTATGGGAGCGCATGCTCTTCAGGCAGAAGTGTCCTCAGGACCCATATAAGGAAATTCCGCTCCATCTAACGTCACACAGAGCCATACTCGAAAAAAAACTTTCCGAAACTTGTGACAAACCGGAAGAGGTTTTTTTTGGAACAAAAATACTCCTTCAAACGTACAACTTAATTTTTGAAACTTTGTCCATGTTTAGCATGGAAATCCAACTCTTTAACAGTGTAAAAAACTCAGTATGCATGAAATAGTATTTCAACACCTCTTTAACGTTAGCGTCTCAGTTGATAGATTTAACGTTTTAACCTTGCAGCATTATGACTGTCATCCTAAACAGGCTCATCTTCTTTATACTAGGCCTACTAACTGCAGCTCCTTCACCTTCATGTCATAACAATGAACATTAGCTCTTTCATCCAAAACTACTGTAGTAGCTATCTGTTCAATATTAAAACTTTAAAGTGGTTAATGAATTAATTATTCTTTAACCTGTCGTGCAATGCTAATGCTTGACAAGATTAGTAATTCAATTAATGGAGCATTAGTACGTTTTTATAAAGAGAGAATAGTGTCTATAAAACAATCGTCTGCTCCACCCATGGGAATTATCTGTTCCCTAAAACAAAAGGAATAAACATCACAGCCGGTGCTGTGGGAAAATGGCTCAGGCAGTCACACAGACAGGGCTGAGGAGTGTGGAACCACCAGACACTGCCAGAAAGCACGGGGAGGGATTCTTCTCTTTTGCCTCCTCATAATTTTCCTGTTATCAGTCTCCCGATGCTTAACCGGAGGGGCATAATAAGAGAATTTCAAGTAGAAACCCCCTGGAGCTCATCGTCGAGTTGCAAAAACATCTCAGTGGGAATCTTTCCTAAGGTGGCCGTGATTGTACCAACCACTTTAGCGTGAACGCTTTCTGCAATCAACTTTATTACAGCTAGTCACGCTGGTTAACACTGGGTAAACTGCCATCTTTTCTCCAAACTTGTAATGTTAGTTGTACAGATCTGCGCACACTGAACCTCCACGACTAAAGATTCTGAAGGCTGATCTAACCTGACTTACGGTCCACAGTTTTGTGTTTGAGGATATCTGTGGTGTTCGTTGCACACCTCACTGCGTGTGTTGAATGGATAGCTTTGATTAGGCAGGAGTGAGAAGCGGTAGCCTGCTAGGATTTGTTATTACCTTAATGTTCCTGGTGATAGACTAAAACCATCCAGGCTGAGAAAAAGACTCATTACTATGACTAATATCACCGTCAGTACTAAATATACTGCTCGTGACAGGCAATTCACCATGTAATTAGTGATTCTGACAAGAGGTAGGCCTCGTATGCTCCGGTCGTGCCTCTAGATGGCAGAGCAGTTCAGCTGACGCTTTCTCAGCTCCGTGAAGCTGCAGCTTTACATTAAACACAGGAGATTTTCCCCCCAGCTGCTTATAGCCTCTGATCTTTAGAAATGTCTTCCTGTAAACTTCATATGTAAGTGCACACTGCATATGGACCATAGCCATCACATAAGCCTAGCCATATAAAACACCTCCTAACTAACATATCAACTTGAGGTGGGCTAATGTAAATACTTCTTAACATTAGGCTGATATCGGCTTGGCCTAATATACATGAGCATAAATGTTTAAAAAGGTCAGAAAAATCTTGACAGCTTATGCCACCTTCTAGCTTTAAGAGCCGTGTAAATGTGTTCTAGATTTATGAGCTGTTGTGTAGTTTTGTTGTCTCCAGTATATCTGGTACTTAGGCCTGCCACAATAACAACTTTTTGTTGTACGATATATTGCCCTAGAAATAGTTGCGATACGCAACGTTATTATCATTTTAACGACCATTTTATGCCACTGAATATATAATCATAATGTAACAGCATTTATAATGCAAGAAGGCCTACACACTTGACTACATGACAACAAACTTTTAATTTTTAAGAATATTTAGAAAAAGTAAAAAGTGAAAAAAAAAAGAAAAATGCACAAAGAAAACATGTATGGAGATTTTCCATCTACATATTTTTCCCTGACATGGGTGCACACACTATTGCTGAAAAACACAATCACTGTCCATACACAAAGGCACAGATTATTATTATTTTTTTGTAGAAGCACTTCTTGAACTAGCACCTCATGACTACACGACGTTATGTATGAGAAGCTGCAAAAGACACAGGTGCAAGTGGAATGTTAAAAACAAGGTGACATCAATTTTTAATATATTTAGTCAAAAACATTATTGCGGTCACATACATATATTGCATAAGTCGATATATTGATTATTGCGACAGGCCGACTTGTATTGCTGCAGCAATCAATCTACCATACACAGATGTATGACATTGCCATTATAAAGTTATTAGTCTCAAGGACTAAAGGGTTGCTTTGGTGATACTGTGAACTAGAAAAGCTAGTATGTGACCCTGGACCACAAAACCAGTCATAAGTCGAAATTGATATTTATACATCACCTGAAAGCTGAATGAATAAGCTTTCCATTTATGTATGGTTTGTAATGATTGGACAATATTTGACCGTGATAAAGCTATTGAAAATCTGGAACCTGAGGGTGTAATAAAATCTAAATTATGAGAAAATCGCCTTTGAATTACTCCAAATGAAGTTCTCCGTAATGCATACTAATAAAAAATTTAGTTTTGATATATTTGCGGTATGACATTTTCTAAATATCTTAATTGAACATGATCTTTACTTAACGTCCTAATGATTTTTGGCATAAAAGAAAAATCAATCATTTTGACCCATTCAATGTATTTTTGGCTATTGCTACAAATAAACCCAAGCAACTTGAGACTGGTTTTGTGCCCCAGGGTCACATATAGCTTTACCTGTTCTCTTGGATCCATTTTCAGTTTGCATCTTTAAAAATGACAGTATTTACTGTACCTAATGATCTAAAGTTCATAATCATTTGAGTGAGATTAAATGCAAATTGGGTGTCTCGGTTGAGAGGTCTGTGACGGATATTTCCATACAGGAATTTTTTATATTTTGCACATTATCTGTTTATCAGATATCTATCTTGCTTTGCACACCGGAAAGCTTGAATCAGTAAGGAAGTATGGAGAAAGGCCCAAACAGAGCCGTCAGTTCTGCACTTTAGTGAGCTAGAAATCTCCAAGCCTTTAAATTAGGCTTCCTTCACCATGTGCAGAATTTTACAAGGTTTCATTAAACAGAGTCATTAGCACATTAAAGTCATTCAGAACACAGTACCAAAAGATCAGCTGAGAGACAAATCTCTCCTAGTGCAGTTTCCGGATAAAGGACAAACTGGGAGGATGTGATGCTGGACCGGAACCAGTGAAAAGAGAAAAGTGCTCAAAGAAAAAACATATATTGGCATTCAAAATGTTTATTCTATCTGGCATTAAATGAATAAGCAAGGGTATCAGTAGAGCTGTCCATCTGGACCTGGAAGAGACAACATAAGCTGAGTTTGTCAAGAAACTTAAGCAGTTAAAAATAACGACCCTCCTCGTCCACTGCCCCCCAGTCTGCAGGCTACAAATTCAGTCAAATTTCACACACAGAAATACAGTGTATATACCTTACCTTCCACACTACCTATAACACACTAACACTGTATGAATGCAATATAAGCTGTGATGTTTTTGTATTGTTTATATACTATTATTAGCATTAATATTTTGAATTAGCTTTTATATTTATATTTTCATTTTAAGTTATAGTAATTTTGTTATGTGCTTTAGTCATTTTGAATAGCTTTTTATGCATTTATATTATTGTTATTATTTTCAGTAGTTATAATATTCAGCTTCAACTTAAGTTAGTTGCCAAGGCAGCATTTCTAATTTTAAGTTGCCATCTAATTTTTACATGTAATTCTAATTTGATTAAGTTTAAATTAAAATTATACCTTATGTTAATTAATCAGATAGTTTTTAATGGTTTTACTTTTAGCTAACAATAACAGGACAATGTAATCCAAATAAAACAAATATTTTAAAAAAATCTATAAATACATCAAATAGAAACATATAATCCAAGTAATCAGCCATAGTATCATCATCTTACTTTAACTTTATAAATAACCATTTGCTCAGAAACTACTCCGATAAAGTAGCAGTACTAAAACACCAGTATATTAGATGGTGTGCTTAAAATAATTTTGAACAAATACTAGTATGATGGAAGGTCTCCATCAACAAAGGCAATATATAACCAAACCAAAATAACATTTAGACACACCATAGATTTATTGTCGTTTGTTAAATGGAGTCAAATGTGTTTACTCAAGTACAGTCGGACAGCATGTAAACTGCAAGTTAGTTCCAGCTGAATTTTAATGTCACCACTGTAACAATGTTTCAGTACAAAATTAGCATGGCTAGGCTGCTGATAGCACAGTTCATCTCCCCATGGCCTTGTCTGTGGTATCTCTGACAACACGCTCTGCTCATAAAAAATTGATAAAGGGAGCAAAGGGCACGAATGTGCCGAGGGATTAGTGTTCGCTAACATTACAAGGTAATTCATAGTGGCACATCTGCCATCTTGATTGTACAGAAAGCACGCACCTAATCACACTCAGTTGCCCGTTTTCATCTACCCCTGGCTTTCCTCTCTCAGCGGCTGAAGGTGATCGCTGCCTCATAGGGGAACGGCTTCAGCTTAGCCACATCCTGCTTATGCAAGCTTATCTCTTGCTGTCAAACATCTCACACAGGTGCACTGTGGCAAGGCTAATTTATAAACCCCTGTGTTGATGAGGAAAGCTTATTTTAAAATACAGGAGGTAATGTTTTCCCATGCCAAGTTATTTATATCCATATCATTTTACTAGATATCCCGTATACTACATTGTACATATTTAAAGGATGCTGTGTGTCTATACAAATAGAAACCATTGGGAGCTTATTATACTCTATCGTGATTGGCCAAGCAGGCCCCCCAGTGGTCAGATATTTCTTTAAAATCATTATCTCTCATTGGAAATGTTGTATATTAGACCAATAACTGAAACCAGTGTCTTGATGAACAACTGCACAAATAGATCGGCCTTGCAATTCCATTGGCTGAATAGCCATTTATTGTGTGCCATATCAGTGCCTGATTAGAAAACCTATGTAGTCTGCTTATGATGTCATTTTAACTTTATAAATACAGTTTTATATTTGTTACAAATAATGGTAAATAAACAAAGCTAGATTGTGAAATCAAATACGTCTTGTTCTTTAACAGCGCAACGTACTAGCTTTATCTTCAATAGGCTGCTTATTAAATCTGTGCTTTTTATTTTTTTCATAATTAATATACTATTAAGTAAATTTTAAAACATATTTAATAATCACCTGTTGTACAATACATAGGTGACAGTAGTGTTAACACACTATGCTGATAGCATACAAGCAAGAGTTCCAAATGGCTATTTCCAGTTTGCATTCCCATTTGTCTGGGAGACCTAAAGGTTCTCAAGACTGGTATTGTGAGAAATTGGGTCCTCCCATTGGTTCTCCTTTGGATCCCTAAGCAATCCCTTTGGCTCAAAGAGTTTTTAATGGTTTCTCTCTTTAGTGCTTGATTACTATTGACATACTATTGATACAAAATCACATATGTCATTTCAACTATAATGACCATTAATGTCCATATAATGAGCATTTATGTGTGTTTTAGATGTACTACAATACATATTAGCTTGATAGATTAGCATTGACACTTGCCCTACAACAATCTTCACAACAATCTTTAATGTACTGTTTTAATGTACGTTAAATGTCCAGATTTCTCAGTTATAAAAATAGCTTCGTAAAGATGCATTGTTTAATTTGTTTTATTATGCACTGTATAGTATGTAAATGTACATATAACTACTTGCTGGAAAACGGATCTCAATTTTTATTTGTTGAGTGGCTGTGTAATGGGATATTTACAGCCAACTGTTTAGTAAGTGAATGGTATGCTATATATTATGAGGGTGCATGAAATCAACACTGTAAACTCCTTGTCATGGTCTTTAGGTCCAGTGGAAAGTCATACCGTGATCATATGATCTGACATTGACCGCGCAGGTGGGTTTGTTGTGATGTCATGAAATGGGTGTCAGATAATCCATTACGACCCCTCACTCTGTCATCCACACGTGTCAACCCTGCCATCCCACAGGGCTGCTGTAATTCTCTCTGACACTGCGGAGTTCCTCGGAGTAACTGGTTGTTTTAAGGGTAGCTGGGCCCAAGTGACCATTTGTCCTCTTCATCACAACTGTATCTCTCAGCATCTACTTTCCCCAGCCACCAATTTAAGAATACGTTGCAATAAGCTGTAAAACACATCATAACGCAGCCTCACTGAAACATTTCTGACTCTAAACTCTTGTTCTAGATGCACTTGTCTTTTATCCTCGGGCTCAGTCTTAAGTATTCATCCGTGGTGATAGGTGATAGAACGCTGGGTTGAATGGTGCAGCATGTATCATTATTGTACATGTTTAAGCCTGATTGTACTTTATGTTAAACGTGTGGTCGGTTTTCAAATGCTACACCATACTAGGCTGTTGAGCCACTGTTCTTGCTGGTACCCAACCAAGGCTGTAAAATAAATGAGAAGTTGAGTATGAAGGAGGAAAGGAAGGAAGTGGAATGAAAGGAAACAAGCTGCATGCTGCTTGACTCTGGAAACGTGATTTTCACGGCTGTTCTTGAGAACTTTAGTGTTATTATGTATAAACTTCTATTTGTCTTATTATTATTACATATTTTGGTAGCGGTTTAGTGTTCCATTTGTTAATATTATTTAAGTACAATACATTAGTTAACATGAATTAAAAAATGTATATGCATTTAATCAATTTAATGTTAATTTATACATTTACTGATAGAATACATTACTAAAATTCTGTAGACCTGATCTGACATGATCTAACAATGAACAGTTGTATTTTCTGTTAACAGAGCGCAATAAGTACAATACCAAACAAATTGCTTATTATTACAGTAGCTAATTTTAGTTAATGCATTAACTAAAGTTCTCAAAGGTGTCATAAATGGTTGTCTTGACTTGTCTTGAGTAAATTATGTACCTACATTTTACATTAATCTTCAAACATTGTGCTTGCATGGATGAGTTCGGGCACAGTATCCATAAAGAAATGAGATTGGTCATGGATAATAAAACATTACTTGATGGAGAGTTTCAGTAGAACAGACACCGGTCACTGATTCAACCCAAGTCTGGCTACATTAACAGGCAAGACTTTTGTAAGCATGAGAGTCCATTGCCTTCATTGGAATTACTTGATGCAATTTTTAGGAAAAGATTTTATTTTATTTTATTTTTTCCCCTTTGCAGCTGTAGTACCCGCAAAGACACTCTACTGGCTATATACCAAGTACTTGATTGATTATTCATGGACAATTGCTCATCGAAAGGAGAGCATATATCAAGTAGTCACAAAAGATTAGCAGCAAACCAAATTTAACGATGCAACTGAGACAGAAGCTCCAAAGTCAAAGTCGAGTTCTACCCAGCCAAATATCCTGACTGGCCGGTCCCTTATTCCCAATCACCTGATCATCAGGGCACTTTCACAGCTCTCCAGATGTGAAAATGACTTTGAAATACAAGGCAGATAATGTCTGAGAAATACAAGGCAGATATAATAGTGATGCTGTGAATGTAGAAGTCTCTACATATTTGTTTTTTCTCTGCTGACATCTTTTAGGTTATGAATGCTATGTATGAGTTGTTTGTTTCTCTTTATATTATTTTATTTGAATAAATCTGAGCTGTCCCCCTCTCTGCTGTGTGTCATTGCAGGAGGATGTGACAAGAGGGCCGGCAGGGCAGAACATGTCCGCTTCCATTTGTCATAATGAAGCACTGTCATGCAAGGTGTGTGCGTTGAAACACATTTACATCGGCATGTGTTTGTCACCCTGGGATGGATCCATGTCCATCCTCGGGATTTTGTAAGGAAATTGTGCACGCAAACATGGCACACGTGCGATTTAGTCTTCATCACATGAGCACTTAAATGAACCCGCATAGTCATCGATGTTCAAGCAACATGTATAGGAGTAGAAGTATGACATTTTGCTCACCCACACATTCATACATGGTTATGCATGGCTAACTTTACCCACATACCCCCCCCCCCCCACACACACATATACACACACACATAAACAGACTCGTGTGGTAACTATAGCGAGATGGGGCTGTGAGGGTCGGATGAGCCGCTCCAGGCCAGATCCTCCTTTCCACATGAGTGTGTCCAGTCTCTAGTACACACCCCTCCCCTTATTTTCCAACATGACTCTGAATACTCCAAAGACACACTAAATCATATCCTCATCGCAAGCTGTGTCTTTTATTAGCATTATATAAGTGTGTATGATGGATAGGAAGAGAGCAAGGGAGTCACTCCTGATTCTTAGCTTTGTTCTGAGGGATGCCAGGTAGAAAATTGAGGTTTCAGAATTTTATTGTCATGATTTAATCCACCAGACTTTAAAATAGTGCTTTAAGATTTTTAAGCCGTTGTCTTACCTGTTAAGAATTCGACTTGATTCCCGCTGGCCTTTGGCTTACGTAACGTAAAGCCTAATACAGCACAGATACATGGGGATTTTAAACGGTGGCACTCTATCTTAATTGGTCTCATCCGTTAAAGTTGGGGGGGAGGGGGGGGGTCTAATAGCCTGAAGGCTTCGGGGGGCTGTCACACATATTTGATGTAATGTGGAGGCCAGATGCACAGTGGTACCACAATCAGGCTCAGTTGGTCCATTCATGCGGTCTCATACAGACATTAACACACACATGCACACATGCCTCTCACAGCCATTTAAAGGTTGTTTTGAACAAAAGCAATGTAATTTTATGAATGCATTAGTTCCGAGTACTATATTGTTTTCTTTAAAAAGGCAAGCTCGTACACACAAAGTTAAAGGATGGCAAGTGAGGCAGGAGTTCTTCAAAACAGAAAAGTAAAGAGAAAAATAAATAAATGAATAAGTGAATAAAAAAAAACATTTATTTTAAAATCTCAATTTATTTTAAAAATTGAACTCAATTTTAATATGTAACTAAGATTAAATAAAGCTTATAATATCAGAGCCATATCACAATGAATTAAATTTTAAAATCCATTTAAATTGGTTTACTTTTCAGTTTAGACTTCATTCAAAAACATTTAAAATATCCCCAAAAGTTTTGAACAGAACGTCTTTGTGTGTGTGTGTGTGTGTGTGTGCGCGCACGTGTGCGTATACAGTGAAGATCAAAGTTATTGTTGGTAATCTGGCACCTGGTGCTAATTTCCTTAAATACTGTATATGACAAACCATGTTTAACTGGAAGCTTTCTTCTAATTTTCACTGAGATTGCAAGATTGCGAGCTGCTTTATGGTGACTGAAGCCCTGCGAAAGGTGGTGGTCCAGATGAAGACCAAAGGAAGGACCCTTTCAGCCACTGTGAGAGAAGCTGGTCATTCCAAATCTGTGATTTCTAGATAATTGCAGCTTAACAATCACACTATTTCATTCAAGTCACCCAAAAAGCCTCGTCATCCATTAAAGATAAATGCACAAATACACAAGATCATGCAGAGAGACTGAATTGGGAATCGGTTCAACACTGCAGCTGGAATTGCTCACCAGTTCAGCGATGAACAGGGTATGGATCTGTCTCGGCACGTTTAAGAGAAGTCAGACTGAAAACGCACTCTGCAGTGACCAAACCTTTCATCAGCTGAAAGAATCAAAAGCCCTACGCTCACCTTTGCTGAGGACTATGTTGTGTATGTTTATCAGCAACGAGCGGTACCTTCCCTGCAAGCATCTCCCAATCAGTCAGTTATTTTCATCCAAGATAATGCCCTCATTACACTGCAAAACCCTTAGAGCGGTTCCTTGAAGCTATAAGCACATTGAAATGATGAAATAGCTAGCCCAGAGTCTAGATCCATACCTGATTGAAAATCTCTGTAAAACACTGGCAACAATATTATGGCTAAGAATCCGACTACACAGTGACCGAAGAGACTGGAAGAAGAGTGGACCAAGATCACACCAGCGCAGTGAGAGAAACTAATGATGTCCTGCAAATGCAGATGTGCTGAAGTTATTGAAAGCAGGGGCCTCTACAATTCCTACTAATTTTTGACAGCTGGGACCAGTGGTGGTGGTCAGTAACGGAGTAGCTTTACTTTGTTACTGTACTGAAGTACATTTTTCAAGTATCTGTACTATACTGGAGTAGTTTTATTTTTAGTAACTTTTACTACATTCCAAATCATAAGATCGTACTTTTTACTTCACTACATTTCGTAAAACATATCGTTACTCCTTAAAAATATATCACGTGCTCTGACACGCAGAAGCGGTTTCTGATTCATGAAGGAACCGAGTCTTTTCAATTAACCTTTTAGATCTGATCGCAAATCGCACCAAACGATTCGTTCACGAATTAGAATCATATACAGTAAAAGAAATGGACACTGCGACCCCATTGGATTCAACGGAGAAAAATGAAGTCAATTAGAAGCAAACACTTCCTGGGGGTCGGGCGTACTGCGCAGACTCAAACTGAGCTTGATGACGTAGATGTCACGTGAGCAACCTGTAAGTCTTCTAATCGCTGTGCCAAGAGAGATCTGAATCACCCTCCGAAACTTCCAGAGAAGGTGAGCGTGAACAGGAGCACATTTTGGTAAGTATTCTGATTAATTATCTCCCTTGACTTTATACCTCCACGCCCCCCGATAGCCTCATAGACCCTAAAAGATTGCCTGCGAGCTTCTCCTCCTGTCCATACGGTAATTTATTTCTTGTGCGATCGAAAGGGGGTCGCTGGTTATGACGCAAACGTTAGCCTATTTTTTACAAAAACTGCTTCTACAGGAATATAACGTAAGATACAAGGTAATGGAGCCTTTTATACATTTTTGTGTTTCTTTAGAAATAATTAATGGACGAATGGAGTCTTTAAACGCCTCAGATGTAAAGTTATTCACTGTCAAAGTGACGCCAAAATGAATGGGAGTCAATGGAATGCTAATCGCAGATGGGGGTCCGCTAGCCAATGGCGGCGCCCAGGGGTGCTTCAAAAAAATATGAAATCCTGCCCCCCCTAAATAGAATGACACGATGGCAGCTGTTCTAGAGTCGAGAACTCACTGATTCAAATAAACCATTTAGTGTTTGTCTCCAGTGAACTGAGTTCACAAGTAAGAACAGGGAGATTCTGCGCGCGTCTGATGCTGTTAAAAGTAAATTATTAATGTTGAAATTTAGGATTAATTATTATAACTGAAAATCATATTCAGGTCAAAAATATTGTTGTTTGTGAACTAAATCTTCAGTAAAGAGTGATCTATTTAAGCCCACTGAAATGCTTGAATGCAGACGATGCAGACAAATCAATCAGTGTCTCTATGTTTTAGGTGGAAAAAAAAACTTTAAAATTAAAATAACACCGATTAAATAAAAAAAAAAAAAAAAACTATTTTTCACATTCCCTGCTTCCGTAATGTAAACAGTTTTATTGAAATGTTACGCAGGCCCTTTGTGACATCTGATTTAGATTGTTTATCAACAGTATACATTTTTATATTTTTGGATTAACTAGCTGAGTAGACAAATATGAATGTTTATTCATAACCATACTGGAAATAAGTAAATATTGTTAGCTTAGCTAACTGTCTAGCTAACAAGCTTGCTGGTGCTGAGGTAAGTTGAGGAAATTAAATAGTAAAATAAAGTCCAAATATGTTTATTCAACTACAGTAATTATCAAAATGTTTTGATAATTTGGCCAGGGGGTGCTTTTACACCACAGACAAGGTTTGAGAAGAAAAAAAATCATTATGGAAATATAATTATATTTTCCTTAAAATGTTCTTCCTAACTTCAGGCCATATTCTCATGTCAAATATAACTGTGATGTTCTGCAAAACAACAAACTTTAAAACCCCTTTTTTTTCCTGTGAAAATCAGATGGTCAACTCTGTTTTCTCTCAGGTACATCGCAGTGTAAGCTTCATAGTGAACATTACTTTCGTCAACGTATCAACAACAAAAATATATCTTGACTCCATATAGTGGTTATTTTGGGAAAATCCCAGGTATTTTAAGCAGTTAGATTATTAAAAAAATAAAATAAAAATGTGCTAATACAAAATTAAATTAAGTAGCCTATATAAAATAGCAAAATCTATCTTCGGTTCTTTTTTACTTAAGTACATAAAAATGTTAGTACTTTTGTACTTTCACTTGAGTATAATTGAAAATTGAGTACATTTACTTTAACTGGAGTAATATTTAATTATTTGTATCTATACTTTTACTCAAGTACTTGATTTGTGTACGTCATCCACCACTGGCTGGAACCCTCCAAAATTTTAGTTGTAATCTTCTTTCGTGCTACAGTGATAACTGTTCTCTATTTTTTTTTTTTCTCTAAACAAAGGTTTTAGTTGAAATGCTTAGGTTAATTTTTCAAACATGTTAGTATAATGGTGGTATACCCACAGCTTATTTTCCTTAAACTTTTGAGTGATGAAAAATAACAATATATAATATTTATAGTGTTCTCTCATTTTGATCTCCACTGTACATGTGTGTGTTTATATATAAAGTGAATTCCATAATGTGATTTAATGACATACATCAGTTAAATATAAGCTTTCCTCCAGTATTTTTGTCTGCTATATCTGTGCTCAATAACTCTCATTACAATATCTTAGGTTGCAGATGGAGGCTGATTTGCCGACTTGCAAGCGTTTGCATCATGGCAGGGTCTCAGTCAGACATCCGTGAAGCCCCTCCTAAGCACAAATCATAACAAATCATGGTGCTCATTTGAAAGTCTAATGTGCTAATATCTCGGTTAAACATGAGTTTATTTATTTAGCAAGTAATATGCAATGAAAACCACTAAATCAGATTTATTCTGCTGTTTCAGTAAAAAACCTGGGTTTGTCTCTGTATGAGAATATTGCACAACCAACTGTGTTTGTAATTGCCTGCACTTATTTTTGTTTGAGCATGGTTTTGAGTGTTAGCTCGTGCTGAGTGAGTGTTCTGCTATGACAGTGTTGGTGACACACGCTGTCCCGTTGCAGGGGAGCATGCCTGATGAAAGGACTAGCAAACGCGTGACTAGCTCTACCCTTCTCCCTGCACTGTTGCATCATCTGCCTCCAGGACATCTCACAGCAAACGGATTCTCTCGGACTGAAACATCTCCATGTGATTGTTCCACCCAGCTCTAACAGGGCCATAGATCACTCTCATTGTCATTACATCTTAAATGTTTATGGACTCTTCAAATCTACGGCACACAGAATCAGTTTGGAATTTACTTGCGTTACTTATCATCATTGTGTTGTAGTTGACTGACAGACTTTGACAGTGAGATGTGGGAGGGCCAGTGAAAGGAATGGATAAGAGCGAGTCCGTTGGTACCACAGTTTTCTCCAGCTCTCATTTAAATATAAAGCAAATGCATCATGGACCGTCAGACAGGCTTTCTGTACTTTATGTTCCTGATTGTTGATTTCCAGGGATTCTTTTCATTTCTAAACTTTACAACTTGAATACTAACGTCCGATGGCAAAAAAAAACAAAACAAAAAAAAAAACACAATGGACATGGACATCCTATTTTCAGTTTGCTTTCAACACCAGTATAGTGGAACATCACTGTAGTGACCAATGGGTGAATGAAGACAGGTTTCTTTCTTTTCTCTTGTGTTTCTGGCAGTTTATGATTGTCACTATTCAGATGAAGATGAGGGCAGACTGTGTCAGAACTCTTTATGTCAAACACACTTATGGTCTCTGTTTGTAACCCAAATATACCAATGGCAGAGTACAGAAAATGAGTCAGTGGTGTGGTGCACTTTGAGATAATCATGCGGAGATTTACGCATGAATGCAGACCAGAGCAGGAGTTTGTTTATTTCTTGGTTTGGTTTCTTAGTGTTTTTTTTTTTTTCTTCTCACTTTTCTTCCCACTTTTCTCTCTATTTTTCTTTAACTATTCTCTTATTCTCTTCTCTCCTCCAAACCCTTGACAACCTACTTCTGATGACTCGGTTATTTTCCAATTTGTTTGCTGGGGTGTGTCAGTCTTTGAGGGGAGAACAGAAACACTTTCAAGGGTGTGGGTAAATTCTGCAGCTTTTCTAGTTTCTACAGTGTTTTGATTTGGCAATTTACTGGTTACTCTACAAGGGCACACGTATTTTGAAATCAGTCAATTTCTACAGATGCACCGGTTTTGTCTGCACAATGAAATTGCCTGGTGCAGCTGATCAGGTGTTCTTATTTCAAAAGAGTATTTATATGTCTGCTACCTTTTGTACAATGAGGACAAAATGTCCAAAAATTTAATGAAAATAGACTGGAATTTAATGGGCTGATTTTACTCAAAGGGGGATGTCAAAATGGTTCTTTACTGTGTCATTTATTTTTATTGACCCCAGCTCTTGTGTTTCCAACTCTTCTGTGTTTTCTGTATCTTTTCTGTTCTGTTCTTTAAGAGAGAAGTGGTAGTTCTACCAAATGATGTACAAGCATACATTTATTGACAGCTCAGCAAGCACAATTATAAATTTCTTTGGCGGAAGGCCCCGTCCGTGGTTCGTAATCCGAGGGTAGCAAATCTGCATTTCCTGCCTGAAGACGAAGGCAGGGGCGCAGCAGACCCCCCTGGAAGGTAAGGACAGGACCATCCTGGTGGTGGTGGGGAGGGTGGAGGTTGTTGTCGCGTTGGCATCTGCGAACTCAAACATGTGTAAGTATGATCTTTTATACAGGACGAAGTGATTGAGTCTTCCTGGCAGGACTTAGGCTAAAGCTTCCATTTCAGGAAGCATTTCACTGAATTGTTTTCTGGAAATAAAGGATGCATCAGACCTGACAAGTCTGGTGGGGGTCAGCTTGTGGTTTTGTGGGGTCATGAGTGACATTGAATTAATTTAATTACAATTAATTACCATTACATTTTTTTAAAATTGTCATTAATGTAATTGTAATTTTAAAGTATATTTTAATCAAATTAAAAAGGCAAATAAACTACTTTTGAAACATACAGTACAAATAGTAAAGTCAATACTCTTTTTACTAGCAAATCACATTTGTTCTGAGTTCTTTAACACAGTGACCAAAAGAGCATACACCTTTACCAGAAGAAGCCTCCGACAAAAGAATGACTTTCCATCTAAACAACCTGTTCAATCGAGCATTCAATGACAAAACTGCTGAATTTCCCGTTTTATGGTATTCTGCAGAGATAACAAGAATGTACCTAAGGAGCAAAAGGAGTACTGACATTTTAGTTATCATAGACCTGCCCAAATGTTTTTTTTTTTTTTTTTTTTTTTTTGCCATCCTTTATGTTTGATCGTTTCCTAGTTTCAGATCAGTTTGAAAGTGTGAGTATTAGATTCTTACCCACAGAAGATCACATTTGTGATGAATCTATAAAGGCAACCCTTGCTCTGAATGGAGTCGAGCCCAGTTGGCCTGACTCTTTTATCCTCTCTTAGAAAACACCAGCTCTGGAGGGATTTGCACTGGGCCATCATTTTTTTCTTCTTCTCTTTTTTCAGTCCACCGAGGGAAGCTTTATCTATTTTTGGCATCACATGACAGACTACCACAGCGTACCAAAGAGCCAAAACTCACACAATATCCTCCAGGCCTACAGGCATACAGCCAGGTGACATAAGGGCCCGCACTGTGAACAAATAAATCCAGGCTGCTGTTGTCAAACACAACTTTTGGATTTTTGAAAGCCTTATTATTGCATGTCTACCCACTCTAATGCCACGTGAAGCAGTTTATGGAGAAAATTTGGTCTGAGAGCCAGACTTCAGAAATGAAAGAATTAAGGATGATAATAAAAAAAAAAAAAGGAGAGAGTCCATTTTGGAGAGCTTAGCTCAGTCTGTGAACCCACAGCGAGATTCAGCCTGAGATTCAATCAACAGAGTTTCAGCTATAAACCTCTTATCAGCAGAATGTATCGCTGGAATTAATTCTGATAATTGACTAAATTCATTAAAATCTAAGTTCAGGATTATGTTCTTCAGTCAAGTGAAGATAAGTCCAGAAATCTAGAAAAGCTCGGAAAGTTCTTGGCGGATCTACTTTTTGACCTCACCTGAAAAGTACAGTGAATATTACAGCCTGAGGCATCATTGCACATTTATAAAAATAAAAAATGTACCTGTTAATGTAACTTCCCTAACCTCCCTAAGAAGAGATTGTAATTTTCCCATAATTCGCTGTGAATGCAGGTCTTTCTTGCCATTTACTGTACACATCAACTGGGCGAACCCAGCAAGGAAATGGCAGCTAGGAAACTAGCCAACTGCCAGGAAATATTTGAGTTACTGCACCTAACTAAAGCCTAGCAATCAAACATGATTCTCAGTCATCACTGCTCTTATCAACACACATTTACAGAGGAAAAGGAGAACACTTCTGGTCCTTACTGGAACCAGAGAAAAAATGAGTCCAAGCCAAACTAATTATTCAGCACCACAGAGAGGTATTGATACAAAAAAAATATTTACTTGCGTCATTGAAAGGATACGTGTATAGGATAGTCTCATCTAGCCAGATCTTTGGCAATAATCTGGTACACATTGCAGCTTAAAATTTTGGCCAAGAACCATCTGTTTACACAGGAAGATGCCTGACACGCTTGATCCCTCGGGATGAGTTACATCCACCATGCTGCCATTGTCCTTTTGACCTTGTATGCTCTTTTAAACTGTTTCACTAACATTCATTTCTTTGTTTTATATGATTTGGTCATTTCCTTTTTTTTATTACTCAGTACATCTCTATTATTCTATATATCTGAGTGTCTTTTCTTATTCTCTGTATAAAGATCAGAGATTTATAATTGTAATAGGCACAGACTTCATCTTAGCCAGTTTTGGTTGCATTAGTCTAAGCAAAACAAAATGCTAGTGCTTTATATATATATATATATATATATATATATATATATATATATATATATATATATATATATATATATATATATATATATATATATATATATATATAAATAAATTAAAATACAATTAAATTATGCACGTATATCATCTGTAATGTACCATTCAAAAGTTAGTATGTCAGTACAAATTAAAAAAAGAGATGAATACTTTTATTTAGAAAAGATAGTATTAAATTGATCAAAGGTGACAATAAAGACATTTATAAAGTTACCTAAGATTTTTCAAGATATTTCAAATAAATCACACAGAAATCTTGAAAAAGAAAGTATCCACACAATATGAAGCAACTGTTTTTAACTAATGATAATAAATGTTTCTTTCTGAAGGATCATGTGACACTGGAGTAATGATGCTGAAAATTTAGCTTTGCCATCACAGGAAAATTTTTTGATCAAATACATACACCCTTGATGAGCACAAGATACTTCTTTTAAAAATATTTTAAAAATCTTACTAACAAACTTTTACTTTATAACAAATGCAAAATGACAATTAAGAATTTAGTCAATAAACTGCAAGTCAGTTTTTGTGAAATTATACTCCATCAGCCTCACAAACAGAGTCTTACATCATTCTCAAGCACAGTTGAGTTCATTCAGGCACATGTAATGGTACGTAATTGTTTGTGTTCACATTCTGTGGACATGACTGCTTACTATTGTAGTGAGCGACCCACTTATTTAGTGATACTTTACCTTCATAGATTTTATCTAAATGACTTACATTTAGTTCATGCATTCCCTGAAAATCAAACCCATTTTCTAGTGCCATGCTTTTCTGACAAATATATCAAACATTTAGTGAAAACTCCAGTGATCAACAGATGATACACAACAGCTCTGCTGATGAAAAGTGAAACAATACCATTTTCACTGCACAAATTTTAAATGCATTGTTTATTCTCAGCTGAACAACTGTGGAATAATTTATTCAGCACCCTTTGGAGGGCTGTATGAAAACTGTGATGTCATGCCACATATTGGCTGGATAATGATGACTCATACGTGCGTTTGTATGCTCACTGAAGAGTTGGTGTTCAGCTGAAGTGACTCAGTGGCTCGTTACATTGGCAGCTTACAGAGCCTGTAGTTGCAGAGCGAGGTTGTAAAAAGGATAATGTGCACGGCTGCAACAGAGCTCATTTGCAATAGACTGAATGAACCTGCTCTTTTAACAGGCCAGCAGCTTTGCCTTTGAAATCACGATTTTTATCAACACAGATCAACACAGTGTTCCTGTGCATAAGTTAGTGCTAACATGAACGCAAGGGAGCGATAGAGAGATAGGTCTGTGGTGGGTGTTTGACTGCTCTTGAGGAGCCAACGTTGTGGGAGGGATCCTAAAGTGCACACACGCTCCTCGAACACAGGCAAAAAAAATTTACCCAATATCCAAGCAATGTCTGTGATGATTGCATAAGAACAAGTTAGCTAGATGTTGCTGGATACATTTTAAGTTTAAGCAATGTGGGACATATCCGCTCAAGCCTTTTCGCTTAATCAGATTGGTTAGATCATGGCTCTGCTGCTGCTTTGAACCACTTGAATATCAGACACGACTATAACCAAGCTAAGTGCTGCCTAAGGCTTAACCTAACCTGAGACGGACTACTGGGAGCTCAACAGAGAGGAAGAGTGACCCAGTCATTTACACAAAGTGAAGTGGACCAGCAAAAGAGGGCCCGATACACACGGCCATTTGTACTGACAAAACCTGTTACAGTCTGGAGATTTCTTTCAAGCTTTCTTCAAGAAGTATACAACTCATTAACATAGTTATATGTTATTTTATGTAATTATTAGTTTCAAAATATGGGAATACAGTCCAGATCAATCAAAACATGCATTTTCATATAAAGTTTACAACTATAGAACAAATGCTTCATGTTTATTCTGGAAGTTTTTCTGAATTATAAATCAGTGCAGGTGTATTCCTCTTCTCTGAGCGATACGGGAGAAGGTCAGAATACACCTCTGCTATATGTCATTATTAAGAGTCAGCAAAAGAGTTCATCGCCCACAAACTCATCCACATCTCAGCGATGACTGTGTGGTTATGAAACGGTTGGCGTGGCACTCATGTGCTTTGGCTGGTGGCTGCAGGGAGTGAAGGATTGCTGGCTCAGACTATCTGAGCAGAACAGTGCCAAAATGTTACAGCAAAACAAAAGAATAATGTGGAATAGGTCCATGCAGAGAGGTCAGATAAATGTATTGTTCAGACATGGGACTTGGATGATGGCCATATCAAACTGACACAACTCACGGTGACATATTTAAATGAACACCATAGAATAAAATCTAATAGTATTTCAATTATTATAATAACACTGTAGTTCAAAAGTTCAAGATTTTCTTTAAACAAGTCTGATTTTCACCAATGGCTGCAAACAGTAAAAACTATAATATTGTGAAATGTTATTCATTTAAATGCTACTTTCTTTTTTAAATGTAATTTACTTTTTTAACGACAAAGCTGAATTTTCAGCAGTCATAACTCCAGTCTTCAGTGTTGCATGATCCTTCAGAAATCATTGTAATGTTCTGATGTGGTCTCAAATCAAACAGTATAATGAGATAGTATGATAAACAGTTGTGCTATATACAGTCATATTCTTTTGGAAAGCATGATACATTATTATTTTTTTTTTTTAGGAAAAGAACAGCATTTATTTAAAATAGAAATTTAATGTAACATTATAAATGTACCCTAGCTTTAAAAATATATTACTATTGATTAAAACGTATTGATTGCAAACTTTTAAACGGTTGCATGAATTAAGGATATTTTCATATTAACATATCTGTTCTGCACTCAAACCCTATAACTTCAGAAGATTAAGTATTGTCTGGTTGTGAGTCATGGGGACTAAACCTGTGTTTAGTGTTCCTGTCGCACAATTGGTAGAGCATTGCGTTGTCAAGCGCAATGTTGGGGGTTTGTTTCCCCGGGAACACATGATAGGTAAAAATTGATAGCCTGAATGCACTGTAAATCACTTTGGATAAAAGTGTCTACTAAATGCATAATTTAAAATTGTAATTTTTTTAATTTAAACCCTTTTTTTGAGTTACAAAATAAAAAGGCATGAGGGTGAGAAAGAAAAATGACACAGTTTTCATTTTCAAGTGAACTAACCTTTTAAGTGAATTGATAAGACCTTTATTAGCTTTGAATCCTTGTTCCACTCAGAGATTAGGTGATGTATGAGAAAGGGCAAGTGGGATACATATGTCACTGCAGGTCTGAAGTGGGTAAGACTAGGATGCTGGCTTTTATTCCGATACTGGCTGGGATGTGGCCTGGATTTGGATGTGCTTCAGACTGTGCATTTACTGAATGAGCACTGTGCTACGTTTGAATGGTCACACTGTATTTTATGTATCCTCTTTTTATTATTATTATTCTTAACTGCTTTAATTCATTTTAAATCAATGTTTTAATCATTTTTAAAATGTTTATTCTCTGCTTTTATTGTTGTGGTTATTTTTTTATGATTATTTTAACTCCTTTTTATGTAAAGCACTTCAAATTACCATTGTGTACGAAATGTGCTATATAAATAAACTTGCCTTGACAGGGGATCAGTTTATCACAAAGAGACACGTTGGCAGTATTCTGGAAAGGGCAAGTGAATGGCAAACTCGAAGCTTTTTGGGCCGCTGCATTACATTTGCAGAAAATAATAGATTGTAATATTGCACACTTAAAACCCTGGCAGCGATTTTACAAGAACTGTTTTTGATTGAGCCAAGACAGCCTAAGTGAAGCCTACTACACTTAATGACAAGCATTATATTTGAAAGTCAAGGCATTGCAGTGATTTTTTTTTTTTTTTGACATTCAAAAGTTACCCTTTTATGATTCACTGGAGCCAAGATACATTCTGCCCAGATGTGATGCAATGACAGCGTAACACCAACCACTGGAGACACCTGCCTTGGCCAAAGAGTAAAAATCATAGACCCACTAAAACAAAAAACTGCTGC
This sequence comes from Carassius auratus, assembly GCF_003368295.1. NCBI lineage: Eukaryota > Metazoa > Chordata > Actinopteri > Cypriniformes > Cyprinidae > Carassius > Carassius auratus. Next base: position 9,643,449 of record NC_039274.1, read on the forward strand.
ATACACTGTGTTAATATGGTTTAATGATAAAAATGTGAGAAGCATCTCTAGGACAAATGTGCCATCTGTTTGTAGCATGTTTGAGTCCATTTTCTGCCAGGGCACCATTCCTTATTTACTTGTCTCCTAGAAATCACTGGACATAATATTCCACCCTTTCTTTTTGTTAAAGTGATTCTAAGTGTTGTTTTAGTATGACTGAGATTCGCATTAATATTTTAAATTCGTTTTCTGTTTTCATTATAATTGTACTTAAAGTGTTTGCAGTTTTGTTTGTTTTGTTCTTTTTATTACTTTGTATGTCTGATTTAATTACGTGTATTTCAGTTTTATTTATTTTAGTGCATGAAGATAACTAGCTGAAGTAAAATAAGTTTAAGTTTTTTATTATTTTTTTTATTTCAGGTAAATGTAATTTTATTTCAAGTAACAATTTTTGAATGGTTTTAGTTTTAACTATATAACCCTGATACTAAGTAAGGTCTATTAATATGCACTACTGTTTAAATGTTTGTGATAAAGTTGATGATTCATTAAGTTAAAGTGACAGTTATAATGTTAAAAAAAGATTTATATTTCAATGTATTTCTTACAGGCGTTTTACCTGTATTTTGAATTTTTGCACTTCATTGCGTTGCGTTTTAGAGTTAGTCTGTAAAATTACTGGACACTGTCCTGACAGAAAATTGCTGGGTAATTACACACTTTCTCTTTTTCTTTGTGAAATCTCAGTTTCACTGTCTGGTGTGGAGCTGCTGGCATCTTTGTGTTGTCCTAGCAGCCTCCTGAGGGAAGACCACTGGGTACGAGACAACTCTCCATCTGCCTCCTGCGCCAAAGCTTGCAGGGCTTCTCCATCTTGTTCGGTCCTGCCGAGTTTACAGTCTTGGTGACTGGCGCCAAGTAGCAGTCTCACGCTGCTACTGAATCATAAAGCCGTTTCGCACCGAAGCAAGAGAGCGTCTGTGAGACTGAAGACAGATTGAATGATTGTAGTGGTGTAGAGTCACGCCGGTTCATGACCGCTGCCCTGTTTAAAAACACTTAGCAGAGTCTTAGAAGCGATTACAGTGACTTCTCAAGTGGCAGATATCAGATTCTCCTTTAGTTTTTAAATGAGTGCTTACAGGAGTTTAGCAGTCTTTCCTTTAACCTGGTTGTTTGGGGCTCTGTTTTGTTTCTAATGAAGTAATCGAGATCTAAAGTAAATTCAAAAAAAGATTCCATCATGAATACATTGATAGCATGAATAAATATAATAAAATAAACATACAGTATAAGCAGTCTTTATTCTATTTTGTGATTTATTTATAGGCCTTTCCTTTTTTTATTTGGTAGCTACTTTCCTTATTCCCTGCCCTATAATGACCAGACAATGTGACCCTGGGTTTGTCATGCCTCGATCTGAAGTGTCAGATGAACCTTGACTTTTTCAGGGTCTTCTGAATCAGATAAACATTGTACTGTATAAAATAGGATGACAAAAAAGCATCACAGAAAATCCATATGCTGTAAGACCATTAGAACACAAGAAAATAGCACAGGTCAGTTCACTAGCAGTGACTGAAGGGATTTTAAGCTGTATTATAGTATATTATGATGGTGAGATCAGATCTTTCTGTGGAGCACTGGCTGTTGTCAGACAGACTCCTTGTGCATACAAAAATCACACTTTATTACAATTATTACAGGATTATTAAAATGAATGGCAAAAGAAATGTTTGGAAACGTAAACTGATATTTACTACTGACACACATACAGCAAAATAATGAAATAAGCAACTTTAAACCTTTCTGTGGTTGTTGTTGTTATAAAAATACTAATGACCTAAGACTTTTTGCACAGTAGGATGTATATTTATACAGTATAGAAAGAGATGAATGGATGGATTTTTAAATTTTTGCTTAACTTGCTGGTTTATTTGTTTTCTGTAATTAAAAAAACATTGCTTCTGTACAATATATCCCAGTTATTATTCCTCTGGCTCCTGATAACACATGCACACTTTATCACCACAAGTCAACTGTTCTTACATTCCTAAATTTAAGATATATGAGCCAGCGCAGGCACTATGACAGAATAGCTGAAGAGCACATTAAGATCCCATATTATGTTCCTGGGAGTGACGGCAGCAGAGGCAGAGAGGGTGAGTTATGCACACACACCTTGTACACATTCATAAGATAAGTAGACCCTGGAACAGCTCTGGGTGAGTAGCCACAGGATGGATGTTTTAGAGGGATTTACAGCAGTGATGGCTTGTAAACATTTTTAGGCATGATGCCAATAAGAAATAGATGTAGCTGCAGTGAAGATGGAGAGAGAGTTCCTCTGATCTAACCTAATCGTGATCTTCTTGCTTCACCCCGAGGAATCGCCTGGTCTGAGCATCTATTATTATTATTTTTTTTTTTTTTACCAGCAATTACCTAGGATTAGAATGTTAGAATGCTCGTTTACAATTCTCTGCAAATGCGAGACAATAAACAGATGTTCAGGCGGCATTTTAGTGTGTGCGCTGTGTGTTACCTTGCACGTCACTGCATCACTTTCACACTCGAGTATTCCAGATGGAGTTAGAAGTCAGCACGACTGAGGAAAAATGTTTGGAGCCAAAACAGTGAATGCAGATCTCAACCCAGCATGTAAATTCTTTTTATAAGAATTTATTTATTTATTTCCATTCCACGACCAAGCAGCAGACCCTCTGCAGGTAGTCCTGCTCATCACAGAGACAGCATTCGGATCTGAGCTTAGCCAAGTCCAATCCCAAGCCCTCTCCGCCTGTCACTTAGCCAGCCCAGTGTGACACATTCAAAGCCTCTCCACTATTCATTAGCATAGAAGCGTTGTAGAATGAAATAAATATCTTTCCCTGCCTCATCAGTTTGAATTTGAGGAAGGAATGGTTACGTAAGTCTGCTAAATATATCTATGCTCATTTTATGCAAAGCCCAAGCTTACAGGCGGAGCTTGTGTGGTATTCCAACAGGAGGATGCCTTTCATTTCCCCCCAAGCCATGTTATTCTATTTCTGTCCATGAAAAAGGAGGAAAAGATCTTTAAAAAAAAGTCAGGCCATTTTTAGCAAAGAATTCTTGGTTTGGGGGCCAAAATGAGCTTGTGTTGCAGTCTATAAAATAAAAGTGCACATATTATGCCATTTCAAGTATTGCCTTTCATGCAGTGTGTAATGTAGCTGTATGTGAATGTACATTATCTACAAAGCTGTAAAGGCGAAAGTACACCATAAATAATGTTGCTGTCTCCCAAAGAAAGAATTGACTCTGAACAGCCTAAACGAGTCGTCTGCAATTCGAATCCCACTTCGTAATGGCTACACATCCTGGGGTTATACATTTGCATAATGCCCGCCTACTGTACCATAGAAACGTGTAAAAATAATCTATTAAAAAAAAACTGAAGCAGCAAACTTTGCAAAACATAAATTTGTCACTGCCAAAACTTTTGGCCATGATTCTATGTTCTACGTTAGCCAGCTAGGAACAACTTCACAGTAGCTTGTTTGTGGTTAACATCATGTCTTGAAGACACTGTGTCCTACATTTTGATAGTAAATTTGATTTATTTTCACTACCAAAAGATGAGGCTGCAAAGAATCAGTGGTAAATATTTGTATTTATTTATTTATTTTTATTAATATATATATTTTATTTATTTATTTATTTTGCTGTACCACAGCAGTACAACCCCAATCTTTTTTGTGTTCCTGTCATTTTGCTGACAACTGCTTCCATAATCTCGGGAAGTTCAACACGGGATAAGCCATCTTGCTTTTGAAAGATGGCTCAGTACCCAGTTTATTTGGACCAGCTGGCCCCACTGAATCATAACCTGTAAGTATGATACAGTAATAATAGATGTTTATATTTTTTATCGAGCGTTCAAAATACGGAACAATGTTTCTGACACCTGCTGTATGCGGTAGACCAATCACAACAGACTAGGCCATCTGACCAATCAGAGCAGAGTAGGCTCACGGGAAAGAGTGGTTTGGAGAGACTAAATGTAAGAACGGCTTCAAACGAATCATTTGAGAATTACGGGAAAATTAGGTGATAATAAATGCACATTTTTTGAAAATGAAAGCCTTTATTTGACCTTGCATGCATACAAACCTACTGCAGGAGACTCCCAAAACATTAGAAACCCTAAAAAAATGACATAATAGGGGCAATTTAAGCATCCATAAGACATAAGAAATTCAGTTGTGACTTGACACACTGTTTGGAGGCAATAGTCTATGTCATTAAAATAGCTTTGTACATGGGAAAGTGTGTGTGTGTGTGTGTGTGTGTGTGTGTGGTTGAAGTCTTTGATGAATGAATTTGTATTCTAACAGTGTGAGGCTGGAAGTGAACTGCTCTGCTCCCACAGGAAACTGTTAGTGTCCCTCTTTCTTTCTGTCTCTCTCTTCTCTTCTCTTTCACTTACTCTCTGTGTAAGGCTGAATGACATGCCCCATGCCTGTGAGCTGCTCAGCCATATACAGAGCTGACTGACAGCTCCCTCAGAGCAAAGAAGGCACAGTGAAACATAGATCAACACAGCTCAGCTCAACACTACACTGCATACCACTTACCTGCATGCTTCAAATTTAGATTTGCACTAATCGAGACGCAGGACAACAATTCCACATTTGGGAGTTAAACCAACAAGTTACACCTTTAGGTGTGTGGCAGAGTGGAATTAAGTGACACATGCGTTCATGTCATTCCAAAATACGAAAATTTTTATTAAAGATTCATTTAACATGTTTGTTGGTGGGCATAGTATTTCTGAAAAGACATATAATTGTTTCATAAACCACATTTCAGTTGCACTACTCTATTAAAAAGGTAACTAAAAAGATGCATTTATGATCATATTTCACTCTGAAACGTTTTTGGTAGGCCTTAAGATTCATTACCTCTACACTTCAGTAGATCCTAGCACCAAATAGTTTGGGAACCTCTGTTATTCAACACACTTCATCACTGAATGCTGCAGTTATATTCACCACAAATGCTAAATAGGAATTCTAAAAAAGAGCTCCACAGCATGTCTCAACATAGAGGGCAAATCTCGACATGGCATAACTTCAGCAGGAAACTATGACGCTCATTCAGATAATCCTTAAACTGTCCTGCCAATCAATCCACACGCCTGCATAAAACGCTCACATCACTTGCATTGCAGCCTCTCCAAGAGATGTTCTCTGCATGCAGTCTGTTACTTCATTGTTATTTCATCCAAAATTACCACACACTTCTGTCCTCATTGTAATCAGCTAGTGACTCACTGTAGGATCAAAACACTTGCAAAGATTCCCATTTTCTCCACATCATCCCCATGCACGGTCTCAACCTCCTCCGAACATTCCTCATTGAAATCCAAATCCACAGCTGACCTCCTTCAATATGAAATGTTTATGCTACAGCCCTCATAAATGCCTGCCCACTGTTAATCATATCAAGTTTACAAGAGAGAAGGTTTTTACACTTCATGAAATGATCACATGACCACTGCTCATGGTTAGCATGGCTATAAACAAGATTCAAATTTGATATCTGTTTGAAATAGTACATAGTGTTTTAAATAGTAGTTTTATTAATCCATAGTGACTTTTAAGGTAAGCAAAAAAGTTTTGAAAGACATTTCAAACGTACAAAACGTACATTTCAAACACAAACCCATTGCATATATATTATTATTTTCACTCAAACAAACGTTTTGCCATAATACTTTTTCATTCTTTTGGTTATTTATTATTATATTAATGTGTAAATAGTGAAATAATTCTAACACATAAATGTATTTTGTTGCAATTATAATAAATATATACTAAATTAAATTATTTATTATTATCATTATATTAATATGTAAATATTTAAATCATAATTCTTCTGATGTATTTTAATGCATTTAATTATAATTTATATGCTAAATCAAATTAAAGCATTAAGAGTACTTTTGATAGAAATCCAGCATATTTGTATTTAAAACAGAAAAACAGACAGATTTTGTCAATATTATGATGTTAATATGTAACTTTTTTGTCATTTTATGTATTTGGATGATAAAATATTAAATATTATGTACATTCGTGTGAAAGGTTTGATATCTGCTGTTATGGCCAACAAACTGGCACTGTTATGGATGACCAACATGATTTGGGATTTCTGTGACATTGTTTCAAGGTCATTTCTAAACAGTAATAGAGCTGTGTAGCGGACTTTTATTCCTATTTGGTCTGAAACTTAATTTGTATCTCTAATCCCCAGTCTCACGCACACACATGCATGCATACATGCATGGCCACCTAGGATGATGAGGGCACTGGCAGGTCAGGGGTGTCACAGCTGAAAATATCAGGCCGACTCCTGCTGCTCAGGTTCAGCTCAGGCCTCCGATGAGTGGCAGAAGCCTTAGAAAGTGTGTGCGTCTATGTGTCCGTGGTGTGTTTGTGCATCAGTCAGAGGACTTTCCAAAAGTACCCGGCGCACTGTGTGCTCCGAAAGGTTGAGCTGGCGAATGGAAATATCCATTGTAGATGATTGCCAATGCCTGACACCCTTATATATCACTCTGCTGAGCACTCATTGAAAATATACATCCCACCCCCAAGTCTAAATCCTCTGAGATAGAGCCGCTTAAGCACAGCGCTTCTGCATGACTGTGTTCGTGCACTATTCAGAGGCATGAATGTACCATTGAGTCGCTCACAATCGGAATAAACATAACCCGACGCCTATTCTGCTGTGAGAAGAAGGCCTCAGAATACACATCCTATTTGAATATCTGCAACTAGACATGAGTACAATATCATATCATATTCAGAAACTCGACAAATCCAGTTATTCATGTTTGTATAGTGCATGTTTAAAAGCTTTGGCTTTGAGAAAAAAAGAGGGAGCTTTTTGCAATAACAGTTTGTATTTAATAGTGAAAGAGTGCACCTCAGCACTGAAGTGTATTCATTTCTAAAAATATAAATATCTTTCTCATCTCACAATGAAAAGGGTCCCCCCTGAATAGATCTACCACTTCTCTTCTCTTCTCTTCTCTTCTCTTCTCTTCTCTTCTCTTCTCTTCTCTTCTCTTCTCTTCTCTTCTCTTCTCTTCTCTTCTCTTCTCTTCTCTTCTCTTCTCTGTTATCCTCTCCTCCACTTGTATTTATGCTCCAGACAATTCACACTGGCAGTTTCCATGACAACAAATAGAAATTTCCCTTCACACCTCATGCGGGTGCATTTCACCGCCAGTGCATCACAGACAGCGCCCGCCTTCCATGTCACAAACTGTCTGTGCCATGCTCTTGTGCTCCAACAAACAAAGCACCCCCCCCCCCCCCCCCCCCAAAAAAAAGAGACCCCTCTGCCTCCCTCCTCCTCTACCCATGTCACTAAGCCTTAGCTCCAAGCTACAACCCACTAGCCTCTTCAAGGCCTCACGCTGGCTGCGAGGGCATGAGTGTCATATAGAATCACGCTCTCTGGTTCTCATTTCCCCATCCCTCGGAGGCTGGTTTGGTATTATGGGTGAGTTAAGATGAGTCCCATGTATGGAGTTATCAGAGCTGAGGATGATGTCAGTAATTGCACAGAGCGGCTGAGGATGTGCCGTGTGCCCTTGGCGGTGTGTGTGTGTTACGGATGGCTGAGTATGTGCAGTCTTATGTGTTCTGTTCTCTTACAATTCAATTGTTTCTGCATCAACTGTCTTCTCTCTCACTGCCAGAGCATTACTTCTATTCACTCTGTCATGCTTCTATTCTTGTACATACATTTTTTTATGCACTCTTTCACAATTTTATCTTTCTCTCATTCCTGTGGAACTGTCCCTTGACTGTTACTCTGCTCTGTCATCCACTGTCCTACTCATTTATTTGAGTCTTTTTTCACTCTCTGCACCTCTCCTGCTCTCTTATCTCACTCTCTTTGTTTCACATAGTTCTGCAGTGCTACTAGACTGGTCTAACATTCATAGCTGCAGAAGGGACCCATTTCAAAAGAGACTACTGTTGCCAAGACAGCAGGTTTTCTCCCTGCAAATATTATTTGGGATGTAGTCACAGTGGTGTTTTCAGCCCTTTGTACACCTTACTGTGAAGTAACTCAGTTTGATTCCCATCTTCCATCATCCTAAGTCAAAGTTCCGAATGATTGGCTGCCTTCAAATTCATGAGCTGGAACTGAATTGGCCACATCCCAATATCAGAAAGAGGATTTTATTGAATTGTAATTCAGAAAGATTCATCAAGGGTAATGCATTCTGAGAGTGCTTCTGCACTGGTCAGCAAAAAAAAAATAAAAAAAAATAGTGCTGTCAATCTGTCAGTAGTGTCAATAAGCGCTGTCAATTATTAATTGCACATTTTTTCTGCAATTAATCTTGTTTAATCCCACCTAACTTTAAAGTTTTTAAATACGCTTTTTTATTGCAATAATTTCACATTCAGTATTCAAATTAATGTAAAGACAACATTAAGACAGTATATTTTAAATATTTGCTCAGTGGCATCTTTTTTTATGATTTAAGGTTACTACTGATGTCTCTAAATTTTTCCACCTAATATTTAACGGTTGACTATTGCCATTGAGAGCTATACATTTTTACATTTACTAAACTTCAAAAAATAACTTCTAATTTAGGTGAACTTCACAGTCTTCACATAAATCCATTATAATAAATGTTCTTTCTGTACACTTCAGCAAGTAGAAAATATACAGAAATGGAATAAAGTTATCAAACACTAAATCCTAAATTAAATATAGATCAATCCGTAAAGTAACACTTCACTATTTTTGAAAATAGGCTAAATTTTTAACTCACCTAGAGTTAAAACAGTTCAGTTTTTCCAATTTGGAATTCATTCAGCTGATCGGGTCTGGCGGTAACACTTTTAGCTTAGCTTAGCATAGATGATTGAATCTGATTAGACCGTTAGCAGCTCACTCAAAAATGACTAAAGAGTTTCAATAATTTTCCTATTTAAAACTTGACTTTTCTATTATTACATTGTGTACTAAGACTGACGGAAAATGAAAAGTTGCTATTTCCTAGGCCCATATGGCTGGGAACTATACTCTCGTTCCAGCGTAATAATCAAGGAATTTTGCTACCATACCATGGGTGCAGCAAGCGCAATGATATTACGCAGTGCCAGAAAATAGTCCCCACTAACTCCAAAACTTTTCATTTTCCTTCGGTCTTAGTACATGTTGTAACTACAGAAGAATCAAGTTTTAAATAGGAAAAATATCGAAACTTTTTAGTCATTTTTGAGTACGATGCTAACGGTCTAATAAGATTCAATGATCTATGCTAAGCTAAGCTAAAAGTGCTACTGCCAGACAGGGACATCAGCTGAATGGATTCGAAAACGATAAAACTCAACTAGGGAAGTTGGAAATTGAGCCTATTTTCAAAAATAGTGGAGTGTTCCTGTTCCCGCATTGTATTGCCTTACAACTTTTTACCTTTTCTGACCCACATTAGGTCTCTACTCATGAGCTGATGAGTTAAATCGGATGTGTTAGATGAGAGAGACAGTGCTGAGCTGCCCAAGGACAGTTTTGAAAATCATTGCATTTCAGACACATGTTCTTAAATATGACTCATAGATAGCAATTATATGCATGCATGCACAGTTTTATATAGTAAAAGGCAGCTTTAATAATCTTTTTCGTAATGTCATGACTTACCTGACGACATAACTACAAAATTGCATACTCATTCTCTTGATATACAGGGCCCATCTCCACATTTGTGTTTGCAATTAAAGAGCACATGCTTCGAGCTCAGTATAACGGCTGACAGGACAGGAAAATTCAATACGTTTTTACTGACATACGGCCTGACAACATCTCATCTGACCACAGTTCACTGTTGTTCTACTGAAGTTCCCTCATCACCTGTACATTTTCTGTGCTTGTTTGACTAGCGCCTGGAGCAGAGGTGAAGTTGGAGTTCATGTCTGAAAAGTCTTCCGTTTGGTGTGGTCATAAAGATGTTCTGTGTCTAAATAAACACAATTTTTGTCAAGAAAAAAAGAGACAGAGGCAGCAGTTGTGAGTGAGGTGGCCAACCTTAGCTCCACCCCTTCGTTAATTAATTTAAATATCCACACATCACCCATCATGCCAGTGAAAAAATTTCCATTCAGCCTAAAATCTTTAAAATAAAAAACCTAATGTCAACATTTAAAGTTTACCTTTATACACTTTTTCTAGTTAAAGTTAGTTGTCTACTTCAAATTGCAATTCTACATACTGTTTGATAAATAAATTCAAATGAAATTAACTGGATTGGATTGGAATTTAAAAGTTGTTCTCAATTCATTTGTCAGCAAGTAATCAAACTTTGATGTTACTCTAAAAAGTAAGCAGAAAGCCATGACTTTAGAACTTAACCTCTCCAAAAACACCAAACATTCAAAGCTTTCCAATTAAAAGATTTGCATCATAATCATTTAACAGTTGCATAAGAACTGATCACAGACAATATATAATTTATAACACACGCATCTCATAAATGATGTAAAAACACAATTGATATCTTCTTCAGTTGCTGTCCAAAGGGGGAAAATAATCTGCTTAAATATTCCTCGGACCATGACCGGCAATTATTTTTGGGCAAATTTACATTTTGAATATCGCTTGATTACTTTAATTGGTTGTGAATCAAACGCCATCTGAAGAGGACCTGGGGGAAAAAAAGCTTATAATTAGGGTACTGAAGAAAGCACGATAGCATAGCTGGAGAGAGATTGGACATTATCTGAGGATGGGTTGGGGGAACTTAAGAATGGGGAATTAGAATGAAAAAAGAGAGGGACCAAGGGTACGGCACAGAGGGAATCAGGTTAAAGGAAACTCTTGGAGCGTAAAATGGTGTAGAATTTCCAGGAACAGTAACGGGCCGGGCATTATGTTTCCAGCAGTGTTAGGGATAAGGATAGCTGTTTATTGCCTTGTTCCCTCGTAGTGTGAATGCTACAGAATGCCCACCATGTGCTTGGCTATTGTCCTGTGTCAGGTTTAATGTTACACCTTTGAGTGATGTGGCCTATTCCTGGAAGACAGCCACAAGCCCCAACCCAAACCCAGCAAGACTCCAAACCAAATATAATACTAATCTGCAAAGGACATTCATGGCCTGTTTCATTCAATGACCTTGCATGAGTATGATCCATAAAGTATCATTCTCCTCAGACCAAACATGACTAGCTCATTGGCGAGTCAGTCAACATAAATGAGCGTATGCACCCTGACTGTTCCAGCCAATGGTAACAAACATCCTCGGACACAGCTAATGCGAATGTGACAGCTGACATTCCACGTCAGAAATGTTACGTAAGTGTGGCGAAGCAGATGCGGCGAGAGTTTGCGAGCTGGAGAGGAAACGAAGATGGGAAGACCTCAGAGATTGTTCTGGGTACTGTTTCACCCCTGTTCTACAGACGGCAATGATGGGCGCTCGTCTATAAATATCAGCACCCCAGTGCTGATTTACACCCTGTGGCTGTAGCCCAGAGGCCACATTGGCATTGACCTTCAAGGCGGAATGCAAACACACAAAGACAAATCGGTCTCTTTCCATGTCCGCTTTCTCCAGTTTACAGTAAATAAAGAAGCCCACAGAAAGCGGGTTGATCTATAACTAAAGTAGAAAAGTCACCTGTATCCTAGTACCTGTTGACTCTCACCCTCCAGCCACTGGTAACTTTTCCCTGAAGTCATGCAATGGCAGAAGATAAGACTGGGACTAATTAACACCTCATTTATTTTGGTGCACTGGTGTGGACAAGTAAATGTGTGTTAAAGGGGAAGGAACACAACAGCATTTAAGTGATATTGTTTTTACACTGCTGCATTTGAGCCTATGCGTGTGACCCCTGGGTGGAGTGCGGTGCAGTGCTATTTTGTTTGCAGGGTGTGAGCTCAGGCACATTGTCTTCAGTGGGAGTTCGGCTACTGTGTCTGGACCAAATCCAAGAGTCTAGTCATTGCTCAACACAGCTTCCATGTTAAATATTTAAATGCTGCCGTATATGAATGACTGGAGGATTAGGTGTCTGTGGGCCCTTGCAGCAGAAAATGTCCCATAATGGCAAAACTCTTTGTCCTCTGTCACAGGCCTTAGTCGAAGAAGGCACAAACATACTGCAAGGGATTTGTTAGACCTATGCTACGTCAACTGTCACACACACAAATGGATATTTTATTCTAAGAAGAAATGAACAGTTAGATTACCAAAACGATTATTAAAAAAAATACACACACACAGACGAAAGATAAAAATGGCCACCTTTGTTTTAATTGAATATATTATGTTTTGTTTTTTTTATTTTCAACATTGCACATAATTTCATTTTCACCACATCTCATATTGCTGCCTACAAAATGATATGCATGTAGAAAAATCCAGAAGATTGGTGAATTACCCCCCCCCCCCCAAAAAAAAAAACATAAAGATAGAAAGAAATTATACAGGGTCTCCAATATACAAAAAAAAGTAATAAATAAATAGCACAAATACATTGTCAAACAGGATGCAAGTTTTCAAAACCAAAGCATCATGCAGAAAGAAAGGGCAAGCCCATCCAAAACTCACATGAATAGAGGAACATTTGGTTATTTATTTACTTCTTTGGGGGGGGGGGGGGGCATTCTATACATTTTCCTGCCATCTGGATTGTTCATCAGAAGAACACAGACTCACCGAGCGCATCTCCCTCCGCATGTTTGTTAGGAGGCACAAAAGCTGACCCAACACACACCAACACACCTCTCATCGAAGCTGAAATACACAGAGGTCCATCTGTGATTACCAAAATGATCTGATATTAGATTCATATTTCTGACATGCGAAAGCCTATGTTTCGTTAGTGACCTATAGCTGTATACACTACATTGCTGTAAGCCAGACACTAGAAGTAAGGTGATCTGGTAATTGAAAGAGATCTCTTCCAGTCAGCAATGTTCTCCTGCGGTTTCGTTACTGTGTGGAGACGAGGGGTGAGCAGCGAAGCGTTACACAGGTAACTATGTCCATTATGACACTTTACAAAAGTGAAAAAAAGCCTAATGATTCTTTAGAATTTATCTAAGCTCACTGAAATCCATTAATAATGAGCAGACAGTCACTTGTACACAGTACAATATATTCCATGCTGTAATGAAAGCCACAAGAAAATATTTATAGTTCATACGATACATCAAATATCACATTGGTGTGCTAAGGTTTCAGGTTTTCTATGATTGCTATTTTTTAAGTTGCATTTCTAAGGATTCTCTTAATTTTGTCTCAGTATCTCTCATTCAACAGCAGGGATTCTGGCCATTTTGCAATCAAATAGGGATGCACAATATATCAGTCAATATTAAAGATTTGTTTTAATTTATATATTGGATCGGCTGTCTAATCCCACTCCTGGAGGACCACTGTCATGCTCCAACCCCAACTAAACAACCTGAACCAAAGTAACCAATGTTTTCAGGATTAAAATAATCTTCCAGGTAGGTTAGCTGGGACAAGCTGGAGCTAAACTCAGCAGGAAGTTGGCCCTCCAGGACTGAGATTGGACACCCCTGTATTGGATATATAACGGTCAGCTCGGCAAAAATTTAATATATATATATATATATATGCATGCTTGTTTCCACCATTTTTACATTAAGATCATCTTTGCCGTCATCTAACGCTCATTTGAAATTTTTAAAAGCACTAATTTGTTAACACTGTTAAACGTCACCTTTAGCAAATCTTGAAATGAATCTCCCCTACATTACAATGTTGTGACTAAACGCCTAAATTCACGTGTAGCACCTAAGAACATTTCATTTAATTTTTTAATTTAAAGATTTTAGAGACAATAGCATACAATTTTAATATCAGCCATTGTCTATCAGCCATGACATAAAAAAACAACAAAAAAATAAATAAATATATATATTAGTATCTTTTTATTGTCAGTGCATCCCTAACAGTCAAACAGAATTCATAATGGTAATACTGTGTGTGCATCTAATAAGTGAGTTTTAGATATCTCTCCATTGCATTCCATATTCATGTGCAAATCAGACCGCATAAGCCACAGTTTAATCGCAAGTTGAATATGAACAAAATAATCGATCAAATCAATGAGAGGATGTGCTGATATGGTTTATCTCGTTTAGCAGGTAATTCTCCTTTTTCACCAGGCAAAGCTTCCTTTTCCTCCAAAGCCAGCTGACCAGTCAGCACTGGCAGAACATCTCCATGGTAACAAAGTCTCCTCACGGTTGACTGGTAATTCTTGGCTGTTGACTCAGTGTATAATAAAAAGAGCCATGCACATCGCATCGTGGATGTTAAGGAATTATTTTGTTCTCCAATGTAAACCGTTCTGATCCACCGCATCAAGCACAGAGCAACGTGTCGTGGTGACATCATAATAGCACTAACACATATTTACATATTAAAGTCACATGTAGATCTACAACATGTGACATGACGCAATGCTCCATGTTTAGTTGCTTCATGGCGCTGATCCACCTGATGATCTTGGCTATAGTTTATGAAAGCACTCAGCAAGTGGTCCTCTGTTAGATAGTCCAGTCAACTAACTAACACATACACTAAAAAAGAGAGAGCTGAGGAGAGGGAGTCTGCTACTGACAGGATCGGCTTTCACGAGGTGCACAAAACCATTAGGAATTAAGAGAACGAGAGAAAAACAGGGCCTGGGACTCGAGAAGGCTAACAGTCAAAAAGTAGATTTGCCTAAAATGACGTGACATTGAGGACACAATAAAATAGACATCTGCTTATGTACATATGTCGTGCTTCATGTGCATCTATTTTACTAGGTCTAAATCTCAAAAGAAAAAAATATATAAATAAAAGAGGTCCAAACATAGAACATAGATATTCAGGGTTTGACTTTGGTTATATAATATTCAAGGCTAGATTTAAAAAAATAGATAGTACACTTCCATAGAACTTTGCATACAGATTACTTGAATGTATTTCCTTGACAACGAAGCAGCTGGTTCATTCTAGAAATTGTTTGTGTTTATATTCTATAAGATCAGACCACGCTTATCCTAAAATTCTGACACGTTGTCTATTCTGAGAACATCCGACAAGAAAAACACATAGACAGACAGACAGAAAGAGAGAGACAGAGAAAGAGAAGACAACTGTGTGCATAGCTCTGCATGCTTGGTTGCATGTCAGATAGGCAAAAGACAAAGAATGAGAAAGGAGTGGGAGATGAAAAGAGAGACAGAGACGGGGGGGATTGTGGGGCAGTCATTTCACAGAGAGTATCGTCTCTTTATGTTGCTGTGTCTCCAAACAGACAAGAGAGAGGGAGAGAGAGTGTCAGTTACCTGGGAATATAACTTGCAGATCTGTTTATATGTGGCTTTATTGTCATGCTGTCAGTGTGGCACTGTAATTCACAGTCTGCTGTTTGAGGGCACTATTTATAAGAGGGTATTGCAAAAGGGGCGACTTGAACTGCAGTACCAAAATTCCCAGTTCACATCAGCAGAGTAGTGTTATTCCTATTGTGATGAACTGATCAGTAATATTTATAAACCAAAGTCTGTCATGGGTTATTATCAGTGATATTTAAAGTGGATGCAGGCAGAGAGCAGCAGACATTGCTCACCATCTGAGCACTGGGCATCAGTCCAGTAATGCACCAACTCAAATGAATAACCAGCTGTCTACCAAACCTGATGGCACCCACAATTCAACTTTCATCATTTATCTGCACCTTAGAGACCATCAAGGCCACCAGAAATATAGGTATATTTTTCAAATGACTATTACTGATGTTTGACTCCACTGGGTGTTAAAGGGACTGTTTACACATTGTTTACATAAAAATGGAAGTTCTATTATGTTGCTTCAAACTTGAATGACTTCCTTTCTTCTGTGAAGCAGTTGAAATAAAACAATCAGATTTAAAAAAGTGGACACAGTCATGGACAAAAATATTGTAACCCCTGCATATCTGTCAGATAATGCAATTACATATATTCAATATTAAAAAATGCTTTTCCACAGTTTTGGTTCTCAAATCCTCAGACAATTCTTTACTCTTCTTTCTTTTCTCCACCCAACACAAAGACTGACTAATTTTCCCCCCATTTGAACTGGTTGCAAGTTGGATTTCTATATTGCCAGCACCTGTGAATTGCTACAAGTAAGTTTAATTACAAATTAAAGTAGCATCACATGCTTAAAATACAATTATTTCAGAAGATTGTGAACGGTGCCAATAATTTTTCCACTCCATTTTTTGGAGTTATGTGTAGAATGTTTCAGATTTGACTTTTTTCCTCTTGCTTTTTTGTGTTGTTCCAATGCAAACAAAAGAAATAAACATAAGAATACCAAAGCATTTGTAATTGCAACAATTTTCTTGGAGAAATAGTGCATTAACTGACAGAAAAGCAGGGGTGCCAGTATTATTGTCCATGACTTTATATGTCAGACAAGCTTTTTACCAACTACTTATTATATATTTAGTTTCCTCCACTGACCAATAAGACATGACATTTAAACATATGCACGGTCACAAGATGTAAAACATATGTAAACATATGCTTCTACGTATGTTGGTAAGGCATTTTTAAATCCGATTGAGAAAATAGTCAGATTTAATCATTTACAGAATGAGCTTCATTTTTTCCTGTTCATTAAATTATTTCAATTCTACACCATCTCTTTATAGTCTGAATAAAATTTAATTTCAGATTAAAGATGTAATATTTGGGTCCATGCAAACGTATTGACTTGCATTAAACGGACAAAAAAACAAAAAACAAACAAACAAACAAAAAAAATACCACTAATATATTTTTCAGAAAAAGGAAAGTCATATGGGTTTGAAATAACATAATGAGGGTGAATAAACAATCACCTTAGTTTCTGAAATTTGGGGTGAACTATCCCTTAAAGAACATTGAGGGTTTCATGACAGAGCTCTTCTAATCTAAATGCAGATTATTCTTGATTGTTGAAGATTTGAGCAAAAGCAATGAGTCTGGTGCTGAAGGGAATGTGATTTGACCCTGCATTCATACTGTAAATGTGTGACCCGTTCAGACTGACATCATTGAACACTGCCGCTGAATTTCTCCATTCCAGCTGGCAGTCTTTTGGTTTAGGAAATAAAAAGAGATAAAACTAGATGGAAGAGGCTGCCACAGACAGACAGTAGACTTTCCCTTCACTTATACTGAACAGCTTTCACCAGGCCTACTACAAAAATAAAAGAAAGAAAGAAATTGAACAACAACAAAAAAAAAAAGACAATATTACACCCAAACAAATATTTCTCTATTTTAAGAAAATATTCACATCTGATCTTGCAAGACACTGATTTACTCATAAAGAGGAAAATTAAAACTTGTCAAGCTTCTTGACAAGCTCAGTCTCCTGCTGCAGGTTTGTCTACATAAGGATGTAGTGTACTGTGTCTTTAAGGCATTTATTGGGGTGGGTCTTAAACAGTTTGACACCTGGCTTGATGGACTTCCTGTCTTACTGCTCGTCTGAGAGGCTGCAGTGTCCACTTTCTATCTGATGTCCAGCAGTGGCTTCAGTGACACCTGCATTGATGCGCCCATCCTGTCCTATAGCTGTTCGTTGACTGGCAGTCATGGCTGTTCCCCTCTGTAGGAGTCCAACGGCTGACGGAAAGTCTCTCATAGGAAAGACTCACAAGGCTGCAACAGAAAGGAAATAACAAATCTTGATTACTGATGCATTTGTTCACCTGGCTTAGTAGCAAATTAAAGTTAGAGTTTCCTCAGTGATGTCATTACAGTGTCAGAATCTACAGTGACTAAGAAGTGCAGTGTCAAGTGACACACAGAAGATTGTCCTGTCTGGCACATTAACCCAGACAACCTTCACCTGTAGAGAGTATACTTTACCATTACGGAACAACAACTTCAAGCTAATGATATTATGGGGTGAATTCATTCAAAAGTGCCCTACTCACTCCAAAGGACAGAGCTCTTGAGGGCTCTGAAGGGTGCAGTCTGAGTATTGTCTCATATGTTACATTATGGTTGTGTGGGGCTTAGTAAGATATCTTGGTAAACCATGATATATATATATATATATATATATATATATATATATATATATATATATATATAATCTTTGATTAATAGAAAGTTCAAAAGTACAGAACATCATTTACAAATCTTTTGTAACAATTGTAAAAGTCAATTTAGCTGAATAAAAGTTTTTATTTCTTTCAAAAATATACACTGTATGCATCTTTAATAGGAATATCTTTTCATTTGGCATTTGGTTAAAACAAACCAAAACAACAGCAACAAGTATGTAAATATGCAAATGTCGCAACATCATTTATCAACTGCCACAAATACTCCTAAAAAAAAAACTGATTTTGTGCACTTTATTAACTGTACCAATATTTTTTTTTTAAATGGCCTTTGAACTTAGCTTTATTGCATAAAAAAAAAAAAAAAAAAACTTAAGCCCATTGATCTAACTGCATTGAATGACCATTCCAAATGCAAACTTTGCATGCAACAATCAGGCAGCAATTAACAGTGTTCTGATCCAGTGTCATACAGGCATTGTCAGTTTGACAGTACTCTAGCCCAATGATATTGGGGGATCCAGTGGGGACGGCAGTTATTTTTCACGGTGACCATGCCACTCTTTATCACAACCCTTCTAAAATGTAGCAATGTATTGCCAGTATGAGCGCTTATTGGTACCCCTTCAACTAAATCACCTATGCCTAGAAACGGCACTCACAATAATATGAGAATATGAGAATATGAGAATGAGCTTTATTGCCAGGTATGTTTACACATACGAGGAATTTGTTTTCGTGACAGAAGCTCCGCAGTACAACAGAATGACAGCGACAGAACATAAAACACATAATAAAAGAATAAAAAATAAAATAAGTAGATAGTGAATGACAATATACAAATGACAATTGTAGGCAGGTATATTACAAAATGCAGTTATGTATGTACATATATATTATGTGCAAAATTTAAGTGTAGGGATGTGCGCTACGAATGGAAGACTAGTCTAAAATTACGAAAACCTCAGAAGAGTCAAAAATGTCCTGATCCATTAGAAATACTTAAACTTAGAATAAAACTGAAAAATATTTTCAGATACCTTATTATCTGAATATTTCTTACTTTCCGTCAAATGATTAATGATTGTAAATTGGTATGTCTTACCTTATTATTTCAATGTAATATCTTAATTATGAACACACTGGTTTATAGTGCAAACAGTTTCACAGTTTACTGCACATTGCCCAAAATGCGGCTAATGACCAAGAAGTCTCGCCCATAGGCTTTGCAAAATAAGGTGGATACCCAATACCAATACCCAAGTTCACACTTCAGCATTTTAAACCTGATTTACAAGTCAACAAGTTCTCCGGTTTCTACAAGTCAGACTGTGTTTGGGGGAAAATCAGCGGGTGATCTTTATGTGTGAACTACTCAATGACCCATGATAGAGCATCACTGAAATATCTACAATGCTAAATATCTGGACCTATCAGCTGACTCAACATCACGTGGTGTCAGGTGTCGCAGTGAGCTACAGCCAATGAGAGCAAGGCATGGGTTGAGGTCAGTGGAAGAGAAACAGCAGCAGAAAAATGGATTTAAGAATAGTTTGGACACAACAAATGAAGAAAAGATAATAGCACAAACAACTTGCAGCACTAATTTGTTCCCCACGTCCATTTTTTCATATAAACAACTCCTGTTTTTACTTGTTGTTTTGTGTCATTCCCTTTCAACTTCTTGCTTGTGTTTTCGTGACACAGCATGGTTTGGGGAACAGATAGAGTCGTTGGCTGACAAAGTTGTTGTCAGCACATGTAGTGTGTGACCCCTGTTGTGGATCATTTACAGAGTACCACATAATTTGAACACCACAATGACTTTAAGATGGACTGCAAGTCATGTAGTCTGAACAGCACAGCAATCTGCTGCCGTTTAAAGTTGTGTAGTGTGAACTTGGCTTTAGCTAAAATAATCCATAGAGCCACCCTTCAACACAAAAGCATACTTCTGCACACAAACATATACAGTATAGAATAAAATAAAATAAAAAAAGCCTTTTTTTTTCAATGTACGGAAAAAGCCTTCCTAACATCTGTTCAGTTTTGGTTGAACTATCCCTTTAAGTCATTTACAATGGCATGGGTTGAGGTCAGTGGAATAATAGTCAATATGTCAGTCAACACAATAATAATTTTCTGTGCATTCCATAATGCCTAAAATGCCAGCTGCAGCAAGAACGAGGGCCACTGGTTGATATGCTAGAGACCAAGTCATGTACCAAAGTGGCAAAACGCAACATGGACAAAAAATGGACAACAGAAGAGATGAACTATCTAACCTCTAATGTAGACTGATTACAATAGCCACTGGACATTGAACATCATGTCAGACCCTTTTGCAAAAATTTGTGGGAAAACATCCCACAAATGATGCTTCAGAGTCTCTATCAAATCAAACATTAATCAGATATGACAATGCAAGCTCTGCAAAATAATAACTGCCATTTTTTTTTTTTTTATGAGAAAGTTAAATATTTTGAAAACTGAAAAGTTTTCTCCTTCTCTGAAGAGAAGAAATGAGAAATTGGATCTAATATGATAGTGAGTTTACATTTTAGATTTATATTTATTAACCTGATATTTAAGACTTGAATTATCTAACTATTTCTTTTAATTATGCGAGGAAGTTTAAATTGGTCACTGCATTAAAATGGTCTAAAGTGACAGACATTTATTAGGTTACAAAAAGATTCCTATTTTAAATAAACGCGTTATGTTCTTAAAGGATCCTGACAAAAATGTAACACAGTTTCCACAAAAATATTAAGCTGTGCAATCACAAGAATAAATTTTACATTTTAATCAAATTAAAAATAAAATCTAATTTAAACTGAAATAATACTTCACAATATTACTGTTTTTACTGTATGTTTTTCATTAATAAAATGCAGCCTTAGTGAGAATACGAGACGGTACAAAAACATTTAAAAATCTTTAAAAAAAGGAAAAAAAAGATGAATGGTGTCCAAGATAAAAAAAAATCTCAGAATTTAAACCAATAAATAACTGAAGATAATTAGTGTTCTGTGCAGCTGTGTAGATGAGTAGTGCATTACTGTGTAACTGTGTGTGCAACAGCTGTATTTATTTTGGACAACAGCTAGCGTTTTTAAGCTACTTGAAATACCTGTTTGTTTTTCTAATTCTTCTCTTACAGCTGTATTCCTAATAAACACTAAAGTAATAAATAAACACTGATAAACACTGGCATGGTGTTGGGCTGACAAGCCATCAAATGTGTGACATCTGTTTCTATGCTGAGAAGTCAAACATATAAAAACAGCTGAGTGTATGGTCAAATCACAAAGTAATATTTTTAGTTGATTCATGCTACTGGAAACAAGTGTACCCCTCAGAGCCCCCCACTATCATACACATTCTCCCTCTGGCTCTCTCTTTACTGCTCTCCTCTTTTTCCTCTCTCCGCTACTAAACAACGTTCATATTTTCCTGGCACAGGAGAGGTCAAAACATGACTGAATAAAGAAACTCTCCAGTAACTGAGTCCAATTTTCCTTTTTCTGAGACATTTCATTCCACAGCTAAGTTTAGCAATCCTGCACACAGTCTTTTTGTGTTGCGAACGGGGATCCAGCAACAACCACAAATCCCATGATCTCTGTCTGCTGAGGTTGAAGGAGAACTGCTCAGATTAACTGTACAACTGGGATCAATGACTGCAATTAAAGTAAAGGTAAAAGAGAGAACAAATACATTTAGATTCAGAATAATAAAAACTAGTAGTGGGGAATCTTTCATTAACACTTTCTGCAGCTTTTCATCATTTCACCTGGCAAAAAAAAAAGCTCTTTGAATCATTCCCCCAACCGTGTTGAAAGATAACGATTAATTTAGAAACAAAAGTATTTCTTAGTGACAGAAAAACAGATGAAGTAACTGACAGTTCTGTATCTAAGTTCCTAAATATTCTTTTTCTTTTCTTTTTTACCTGTATAAAAAGCAGTATCACAATACCAATTGTGCTGTTGGCCTAAACATCAACACAACCAATATCAACACTGATTGTTGATACTCTTGCTTATATGATATTGTTTAAAAATTGTTTATGTAGCCTATATGAATTATAAAGATTAATCGTGACAACAATACATACATTTGTAAAATAAATGTAAAATGATTTTTAACAAGAGATACTCATCGGTTTCTCTACCACAAAAAAAAATATTTTAAAAATAACCTTAATTCTTGCTCTTCACAACAAGACCATCATACACTTTGTCAAAAATAAAATGTCCCCAGCAGAAATCCACATCATTTATCACTGAACATCCATCTAGAGCAATGAGCAATGTATCTCTCTTTGGCTTGCCTGAATGCCTACATATCTGCTGTTGTTGTTCTCTAGACCCCCCCGGGTCTACTCTCTCTTCTTATGCCTCCTGGCTGCCATCCCTGTAGCAGGCAGAGCATGTAGTAAGTGTGTGACAGAGTGTTGTGCTGGAACCCTCAACAATCTGATTTTGGGGGTGGGGGGTGTGCACAATCGAGGCAAGTGTGCCTGATGTGCCTCTGAGTCATCTGACTCTATGACAGACCGTCAGTGTGAATTAACTGCATCCCGCTCATGGGGGCGGGGGCTATAAAACATCATTAAAGCAAAGACGTCCTCCGCCCCTTCAAAACAAGGCACAAACACAGCCATAAACAACCAAGGCATCTACACAGAATGCTTACTTCTGTACCGAATGTCTCGGATCAAGAATATATCAGTTAGAATTGATCCCTGACAAAGTCAGGGGTACATCAGGGGTTTCTGCAAGACAATGAAGACAGCAACATGAGGTGCTATGCTCCGATGAGCAATTATAGATTTTTAATAAGAGGAAGTATCGTTCTCTCTACAGACAGCCTTGGAATTGACAACAAAGCATTTACAATTCGAGATTGTTTTCTTGATTCATCCATCAAGATAAACTAAGTGGGTTTAAAATATGACACATGTAAAAACCATCTGTGGATAAATTTGTACGCTGAATCTACACTGTACAATCTGTAATGTGTCACAAGACTTTGTATGGTAGCACTTTATTTT
Source organism: Carassius auratus (assembly GCF_003368295.1). Taxonomy (NCBI): domain Eukaryota; kingdom Metazoa; phylum Chordata; class Actinopteri; order Cypriniformes; family Cyprinidae; genus Carassius; species Carassius auratus. The sequence goes on from NC_039274.1 coordinate 9,666,651, forward strand.
ACAGTCCTGTTCCTCATGTACATACTATGTACTTATTATAGTAATTACAATAACTATGTAATAGCTAGGTACTAACCCTGAACCTACCCCTAAACCTAACCCTACCCCACGTAGTTACCTTGTATTACAAGAACTTTCTTAGATAAATACACTGTAAGTACACTATAAGTACATGTTAGTACACATACTGTAAAATAAAGTGCAACCCTTTGTATTAAGCTCTTAAAACCATTTCACTAATTCAGCTGCACAATGAAGCGTGACCTTGAATATTACTGTGTATTTGCGAGGGTAATAATGAGACTGAAGCGCACATACACTTGCCATGTTAAACACAAGCCCAACTCGCTGAATACTGCAAATGGGAACAAAAATTTAGCTAATACATTTAGTTAAAAGAAAAAAAGAAAGAAAGTAGCTCAGACTTTAGGTAACTGAACTGAACTTAATTGAATTTCTAATCACGATTACGATTAAGGTTGCCACGATTAGCCTACATAATCGTTCAAAGCTGCGATTACAAAATTAAATAAACTATTATAATGCCCACTTGCGTTATTCTGTGTGAGGTGTTTGAAGTGCGGGGTTTAACAAACTCAAACACACTGGATAAAATACATTTTGTCTTAACTGTCATTGTCATTCTGTTACATATGATAGATATGTTAAATGCCAAACGTGTCAAAAGCGGAACAAAATAGCTGTACTTGTTTGAACCGCGAGTTTAGAGCGTATGCGTTTATTACAGTGACCAGTCGCGATCATTAACTAAACAATGCTGTGAAATCCAGTAAGAAGCCCTCGAGTTCAGTGCAGAGTTCTCCAGTACAAATCATGTCTCTTTAAGTAGTTTAAAGCCAAATAAATTGGAGCTGTTATTCTCATCAACAGTGATGCAGAAAGCAGCAGAAACAGTACAACAACGATCCAGTTAGAAAACATTTTGATCCTCAAATCACCCACATTTACCATAGTTTTACTGTAGCAATGGTAACAATGGTGTGGTGGCAGAAAAGTAGGATATTCATATTATGTATAATTATATTATTAATATAATGAATATGTTAAAGGTGTAATGGAATATAATTACATTATTTTGTTAATTATTCTTTCAGTTAATGTGGATTTGTAATTGAATGTCTTTGGACTACTGTTTTTCAATACAAACACCATAGAAACCATATACCGGACTATAAGTCGCACCTAAGTATAAGTCGCATCAGTCCAAAAATACGTCATGACGAGGGGAAAAAACATATATAAGTCGCACTGGACTATAAGTCGCATTTATTTAGAACCAAGGACCAAGAGAAAACATTACCTTCTACAGCCGCGAGAGGGCGCTCTATGTCTTCAGTGTAGACTACAGGACCACTGAGCAGCATAGAGCGCCCTCTCGCGGCTGTAGACGGTAATGTTTTCTCTTGGTTCATTTCTCTTGGTTCATGTCAAATAAATTTTGATAAATAAGTCGCACCTGACTATAAGTCGCCGGACCAGCCAAACTATGAAAAAAATTGCGACTTAAAGTCCAGAAAATACTGTATAATTTTTTTTTAAATGGTAATGAGGTGCTGTACTTTTGGTTATGACCTAAAAATTACTGTGTGACAACTAAAGCACAAATCACAGTAAATATATAGCTGTTAGAGGTTATTTACCATTATACTCTTCTTACAGTCACGTCATTTCAAGAAAACGAAGTAGTGCATTCTCCAAGTGGATGAGCAACCAAATTTGTGACAGTGCATGAACGTTTTAGCTTTTACAGGGTTATTAAACTCCATTTTTAGCTGATGCTTCTGGCAGTGTTAACAAACACGTTCTTGTAGCAGCATGGTGACTAAAAAGGGCAATGTTCAGAATGACGTTAAAAAAGGCTTGTCAGTGGTGTTGCTCTGAGGCAGTGTTTATTAATAGATTTAAATTATGGGAATAGTAAAAATGGATAAAATCTAATGGATTTAATTGTGCACTCTCCCTCTAGCAACAAAACATGTAACGTACAAACAGATGAATGCATAAAATCTACATAAACACTTGAGAGTTACTTGTCCAAATAAGGACATCACTGTCTGACTAATTCCTCTGTAAAATGATGTTTCAATTAAATCATCAAGCTTCAGTTAATTCAGTGTTCTCTCTTGGCACTGGACTCAACTTCAAATAACTGAATAACATTTTTTAAAAACAACAAATCAAGACACAATTATGCAGTTTTCATTTAGAATACAATTCTGTAACCTGGTACGCTCATTTCCAAATCACTCCACCGGCCTCGCTCTGTTCCCACGGCTCTCGGCCCTGCCCCACTCACCACAATACATAATGTTCAAAAGTTTGGAGCTGCTACTATATGTTAATTTTTTTTAAAGAAGTCTCACCGAGTCTGCTTTCATTTGGTCGAAAACACAATAAAAAGATAAATATTGTGAATAATTTGTTTTAAAGTGTCATTTATTCCTGAAGTGGTAAAGCTGAATTTTCAGCAGCCATTACTTGCATATTCAGTGTCACATAATCATTCAGAAATCGAATATGTGATTTGGTGCTCAAGAAACATTTTATGATCTTCAATGTTGAAAACAGCTGTGCTCCTTGATATTTTTGTGGAAACCGTGTAAAGATTTATGTACAACAGATTTTTACCCCACTTTGCACTATATCCATATAACTAATGTGATCACATAACAGATCTCCACCCAGGTTATATCCGAGTGTTGTGAGCTATCATATGGGTGGTGCTGCTGTGTGTAACGTTCTCTGAGAATATTCATTGCATGTCTGTAAGAAAGATCAATATAAGTGATTGGTGCTGGATGATCTATGACACAGGGATTACATAGTGTCTCTTTCAGATTATATAATCATTACCGACGAATCCATTAACCAATGAACATGCAGATACAGACAGATTATGAAGCCAAGAGAGTCTGCTTTTGATTCACACCTCTCTTTCTATGATATAGTCGAATGCCAGTGCCTCTGATCATTCGGAGCCAAAATGGATTGCAGGCTATCTAAAGGAGGGACACAAGTGTGCCAGTTGCCTTGCTGCTTCTCCTCACCTGAAAGGAGATATATTGTTTGTTTTCAGCCTCATCAATCACACAGACGTATCTGAAACAGAAATGATATCGGCAGTCATCCCGTGCCTGTTTTCATCTCTTTTCATGTGCTAGATTTATGGTGCCAATGACCTTCATCCCTATTAGAGGAAGACAGATCTAATGTCTCAGAAGGGTTCTGCCTAATGCCAATTATGTCTCACTGTACAGCCATGAGAAAGACGTCTGGCCTTCCAGCAAGTGGGGGTACCATCCAAGACTAATGCAATGCCACAGACCACTACATTGAATATATCATGTACTACTGCTGCCTGGGGCTGGGTGATATGGCCAAAAATATAATCATGATATCAAATAATCTAAATTATCATCAATTATCAAAAACAGTAACAACTGAACATTTTGGTAATTATAGTAAAAATGTAATTATTAAGTTTTAAATGGCTAAGCCCCACCCAAGAGGCCATATGACTGACAGATAAAGCAACCAATCACATTTCGTTTTAGGGTCGTGAAAATGTCCCCACAATAATAGACCATGTGTAAAACTCTTGGACGTATTTTAAAGAATCTATGCTGCTGTATTCTAAAGAAACCTTAAATATTTCACATACTTTTGAAAATCCAGTGTTTCATTGATCATGATGAGTAAAAAAAAAAAAAAATTGATATGGATATCCCACATTTCTGACACAATACCATGTTGCAGTTAGTGTTACTGCAATAAATTCATAGTGAATGTTGGCGATTTGTAGATTGAATAGATTTGACTGTAAACACAAAAGTCCTTATGTCATTGTTTACAAACAAGATAGTCAAAATGCTTAGTCATGTTGTCAATATAACAGTGCACTTTGTTAGTATTGCCCGATGTAAACTATGAAACCAGTTTGGATGACAGTTACTGTATTGAAATGCAGAAGGCTGCACTACTTATGTATTCCAAATGTCCAGTTAAAAAGTAAGAAATTTACACGCTACTGTATGTGGGATATAGATCGAAAGAGACTGGATAGGATTCACATTTACACTTTACTATTGATCTGACAAAGAAAAAGTAAAAAACAACAACGTCACTGTGATATAAAAAGGAAATATGGTCTCAAAGACAAAAATACAAAATTAGAAAGGCAAACATAGGAAACAATCCTTAGGCAAAACTTTGCTTTGCTGTATGAGGAATTGCAGTGCAGTATTTCTACACCTCCTGACGTCCCAGACTGTTGCCCAGATTCTCATCTACATCAAAATGAATACCTTCACTTGCAATGCAACGTGGTATTGGAGTCAAATGAACCAACTCACAACTTCATATGGATGAGGCTGGCTTCAACCTGACCAAAAGCAGAAGGTGTGGTCGAAATGTCATTCGGCCACAGAGCTACTGTTGATTTGCCCGGACAGTGGGGAGGAAATATCCATTGTCAGAATTTGTAACTCTTGTGGTGTCCTCGGTCAATACAGTATATGCTTTCCAATTGAAGGTTTAATGAGATGCATCTTTGAGCTATTTCAGAGAACTGGTTTATCATTAGCTTATCTATATTCTCTTTATTAGTGAAAGTCAAGATTCACCTGCACAATTCATGGCAAATTTACAAAAAGTTTAATAGAAATGTGTAGAACATATGATTGACAGTTTATGAGAACTACTGTAGATCAACCATTTACCATTTAATGGTTTATATAATGAACTAATGGCTAGATGTTTTGGGGGGTTGGACTATTGCACAGAGAACTATATAGAACATTTTGAGCAACATGACATTAGCAACTGATACATGTACATATTCAACTGCATGATTGTACCAAAGCAATCACAAGCTGTTCAAAATAAGGAGAAATTGTTTTTATGATATACACAATTGACTAGAAGATGTGGAGGTGTAACAAGTAGTTTTGAGAATTTAATTAATGTGACTGAGAAAATGTGGAATAATGAAAACATGGTGCACAAAGCCTCCCAGAGAAAACTTTTATTGTCTTTTTGGAATCTAATGGCCCCAGTTATTAAGAAATAACAATAATAACTGGCCCCAGTTATTAAAAAAAAAATTGCTAAATAACTTATTTTGTGTTCCATTGAAATAAGGTTATACAGTGTCAAGTAAACATAAATGTGTAGGTACTGACATATGGTAATATGCTTTGCTCAAGGGTAAAATGATGATAGCTGTTGGAATGTGAAAGTGGGGCGTGATTTTAAGATGAAATACTTTTAGACCACATGATACTTAAACTACAGCCTCACCACTGATATGTTTTGTGAAATCAACAAGAGATCAGGTAGGTTCTACTGAAAAGCAAGTAGATGATTAAAGCAGATAAACCGAACACAACAGAAGGTGTCACTAACAGAAAAGACAATGCCAGCACCAAACTGTGTCTCATATTTTTTTTATATTTTATGCCATGTGTATTCAGTCAAAACATGCCCTTAAAAGAGAAGCACGTCATCTAGCATCACCAAAAAAAAAAAAAGAAAATTGTTGTCATACTGGTTTTCTGACCAGTCCACCCATCAAACACACAGATACTTCTACCCCAAAAACCCATACCTTATCATATTAATAAAATAGAATTAATTATTATTATTAATATAAATAATATAAATAAGCATATAAGACTCAATATTAAATAAGTGATGAAACCACCAACATCGAGTCCACCATCGACTGCACCATATTAGCATTTAGAACAAATGAAACAACAATATTGTATGCTGATGGGTTGTCAGCTTGAGATTTCAAGCTGTTGCAGCTGATAGACATTTTCAGAATTTAGTGAAGGTGAGTGGGATGTGTGTGTTTTTTTTTTCTTTTTGCTGTTGCCCAGAGCATACTGAAAACACCCTCTACATAACACTTCATTTCCTTCACCCAGCCCCTGCATAACACCTGCACACAGCCATGTACTTATTTGCGATTCAACAGTCACTGGCTTTGATATTACCTCACAAAGTGAATGTAAAAGCCATTGTTTTTTCTCCTTCTTCCCTAGCTATGATTCATCTGTCAGCATCTAAGCTAAACAGTCGTTGGACTTAAAATGCATTCTCTGCTTCCTCCAAACACAAACTCACATACATGCATGCACAAGTAATGAACATAAACACACATGCATACACAACCAATCAATAATGCTTTACCTGACACTATCTGTTGAAGGAATACTCGGTTCTGTCATATGCACTGAGACATAGTTTTATGCATTTCGTGTTTGGTTACTGCAATTTGTGAAAGATGAATGAATACTCCCAGGGCTCAAGATGCCATTTACATTAGCAGTCAAGCTAAAAAAAAAAAAAAAAAAAAGGCTGGCAGTTAGATTGCATGCACTGTACAAAAAAAAAAATAATAATAATAAATAAGACAAAAATACAAATTGTTGAGTCAACATTGTTTTTAAAACAATTTATTAAAAAAGTTTTTTTGTTATCTCTTAGCTTAGCTGAGGGCAAATTAACTTAAATGTTCTTGTTGTCTGGACAGTTGATAAAATAATTAAGCAATAAGTCCAAAAATAAATTAATGGAAAAAGCAAAATCTCAAAATTATTATTTTTTTAAAGTGTGTAGCTGCATATGTTTCAGCTATACAGAGAAAAAAAACACTTTTAAAAGAAGGTTCTTAAAAATTAACATCTTTGAAGAGTTAAAGAGCAATTAAGACAATACCAATATGTATATTATTGTCACAACCACCAGGAGTGCCCCGGACATCCCCCAGAGGGCACTCCTACTCACTCCTGTTGTTAGTTCCCATGGTGTTTAATTAGCTCCTCCCTATAATTTCCTTGTTATCCTGTTTGTCTCTCATTATTTATACAATGTATTTCCCTGTGTCCTTCCCAGACAGCAACCAGTGTCGGCCCATATCCAGCCTTCATGGATCTCATGCTGGCCAGATGTGGGCCTGATCTGGGCCAACACTATGTTGGTGTCTTGCGAAGTCTTGTATTTGTTACTACTGCATTTCTGAGTGCTCTTTTGTTTATTTCCATGGTCTTGACCCCTGCCTGTTCTCTATTTTACCCTGTTTCCTGGAGTTTCCTGCCTGTAGTAATCGGCCCTCGGCTGGCCAACGCCGCCTCCAGCTCAGACTTGGGCATCGGCGAGTGTTATCCGGGCCGAGTGTGGCCTGTAGCTCGCTCTCACACATGTGTTTGTGATGTGACTGTAAAGCACTGTAAATTCATGTTCACTGTAAACCGCCCGAATCTGGTTGCCCGAATCGGGCCACTTCTGGCAATGATTTGGTTTGGTTCAGTCATAGATGGTTACATTAATATAGCAATAATGATCATAAAACTGTTTTAAACTTGACTTAAGACCTTTACAGCATTTTATAAAGTTAACTACATGTTTAATTTTGTGTATTTGTCAAAAACAAAATATCTGCGATTTAAAAAAATAGACATATTAAAAGTGCTTTATAGATCAGTACATTCTTTAATATTTATAACAATAGCAAATCTATTTACGTAACGCAGTACTTGTTCTTTTATATGCTTGCTTGTGTGTATTTTGAACGCGCTTCATTGCACTCTCAGGTGATTCATTCCCCTTCACTCTCACAGTGTGGGCAGAGTCTCGTACCTGTGCTCGAGGGTGACGTCTGCCATGTTTCTGCAGCTCAGTGCAAACAAAACAATGGATTATTTACCAAGAGATATGGAAGTATTGACTCGTTTCAATAAAATAATTCTGGTAATTTCTTATTTTTTGTATTTTACTAGTGCAGGCCCTCATAAGATCATAAAGGAACTTGCTAAAGTTAACCAATTTTTGCAAAACAATTGCAATTGTCAATCGTTTATCTTAAAGGCTGTGAGAGTAAACATGGTTTGTTTCAGTGTGTATATAAGGTCGTTGTTTTTTTTAAATAACCTCAACTGAATACATAAGCTAATAACTAGTTTCATTTATTTATTTATTTATTTATTTTTTGACGTGAATGTACTGCAGCCTTAGATGCTGAGATCATCTGCAATAGCTGTCCTGCTTTTACAGCTGTTAAATCTAAGCAGACTGTACATGTAAAGGTGCTCATCTCTGCCTGAACACATGACTACAACTCAAACACAGCATCACTGTTCATCACTTTTGTTGCTACATTGATTGCTTCTTTACTCAGGATGTAAAGACACAAAGGAGTAACTGATTATTTCTCTTTACATGCAAACATTTCTTTTAATATTTTTGTGTTTTGTAATAACCAAGAGAAGTGTCATTGCTGAAGGAATGGCAGACATTACTCAGACACCTGTGAACACATAGCAGTAGTTGGAGTCAAAGACAGTGGACATCATCTTTATTACTTCTGAACTAGCAAGGAGCATTAGAGCCAATGAAAATGTATGTTCAAGTAAATATCTGCACTGACCTATTCACCATGTTTTTTTTTTGTTGTTGTTGTTTTTTTTGCTGCAGTAACTGGGGGAAATATTAACTCAACGATCATCAGCAAGCTTTGGATCTACTGAATGTTAATTTCAAGAATTTTATTGCATTTTATTTTTCTCCATAGCTATGACTGGTAAAAATTGCTTATTAATTTACTTAAATGTATAGTTAACCAGAATTCTTTCATTTACGTTTTAGCAAATCTTTGACTTTTGTTTTTCTGCACAACTCAAAAGAAGATACTTAGAAGAATGCTGGTAATCAAAACCAACAAGTTTTTCAGATATGAACAGTATGGGGAAGTAAATGATTTTCATTTTTGAATGAACTCTCTTTAATTAGCATATTACACACTAAATATTAATCATGCTGGGCAAAGCCACTTATTGTGCTGCAAATAGCCTGTCAAACAGGTATCTTACTATAACATACATTTAACGTAGTTCACTTTGCTGCATTATGTTACACTTTTTCTAATAGATACTTGTATATTATTTGCTCTTTACATATGCAGAAATGAAAGCTTCCAAATATGTCACCGATTTAAGAAGTGGAAAGACATAAATCCTGAGCGATTTGAAAATGGGCAACAACCAAGAAAATGTACTTACTGTTTTACTCAAAAATAATCAGTGGTAATAGTTGTAAATTATTAGAACAGCATTTTCCAATCCCAGTCCTCGCAATTTTTACAAAACTCTGCCGTTTACCAATGTATTTTTCAAAACACTTAAGTTTTGATATCTCTTTACAATAAGGTATCATTAGTTAACATAAGCAAATGTTGAAATTAACTAAATAATGAGCAACACATTTGTTACATTATGTATTAATCTTTGTCGCTATTTAAAAAAAAAAATATATATATATATATATATATATATATATATATATATATATATATATATATATATATATATATGTTTTTTTTTTGTTAGTTCATGTTAGTTCAGATCCATTAAATAATGTTTTATGAGTTACATGAGTGTTTAATGTTAATACTTGTTACATTTTAGAATCCAAGTATAAATAAATGCAAGAGTTATTTTGCTAAATGTTATTTTTTATATACAGGTGCTGTCAATATACAGTAATTAGAATATCATCAAAAAGTTGATTCATTTCACTAATTCCACTCAAAAAGTGAAACGTGTATATTATATTTATTCATTACACACAATCTACACAATCATGGGGAAGACTGATGACTTGACAGTTGTCCGAAAGACGACCATTGACACCATGCACAAGGAGGGCAAGACACAAAAGGTCATTGCAAAAGAGGCTGGCTGTTCACAGAGCTCTGTGTCCAAGCACACTAATAGAGAGGCGAAGGGAAGGAAAAGATGTGGTAGAAAAAGTGTACAAGCAATAGGGATAACCGCACCCTGGAGAGGATTGTGAAACAAAACCCATTCAAAAATGTGGGGGAGATTCACAAAGAGTGGATTGCAGCTGGAGTCAGTGCTTCAAGAACCACTACGCACAGACGTAAGCAAGACATGGCTCTCAGCTGATTCCTTGTATAAAGCTACTCTTGTACAACAGACAGCGTCAGAAGCGTCTACAGTAAAGACAAAAAGTACTGGACTGCTGCTGGGTGGTCCAAAGTTATGTTCTCTGATGAAAGTAAATTTTGTAGGAAGAGAGGATAGGCATACACTCCACGGTGCTTGAGGTCCAGTGTAGAATTTCCACAGTCAATGATGGTTTGGGGTGCCATGTCATCTGCTGGTGTTGGTCCACTGTGTTTTCTGAGATCAAAGGTCAACGCAGCCATATACCAGAAAGTTTTAGAGCACTTCATGCTTCCTGCTGTTGACCAACTTTATGGAGATGCAGATTTAATTTTCCAACAGGACTTGGCACTGAACACAGTGCCAAAGCTACCAGTACCTGGTTTAAGGACCATGGTATCCCTGTTCTTAATTGGCCAGCAAACTCGCCTGACCTTAACCACATAGAAAATCTATGGGGTATTGTGAAGAGATATGCCAGACCCAACAATGCAGAAGAGTTGAAGGCCACTATCAGAGCAACCTGGGCTCTCATAACAGCTGAGCAGTGCCACAGACTGATCGACTCCATGCAACGCCGCATTGCTGCAGTAATTCAGGCAAAAGAAGCCCCAACTAAGTATTGAGTGCTGTACATGCTCATACTTTTCATGTTCATACTTTTCAGTTGGCCAAGATTTCTGAAAAATCCTTTCTTTATATTGGTCTTAAGTAATATTCTAGTTTTCTGAGATACTGAATTTGGGACTTTCCTTAGTTGTCAGTTCTAATCATCAAAATTAAAAGAAATAAACATTTGAAATATATCAATCTGTGTGTAATGACTGAATATAAAATACAAGTTTACAGATCTTTTTCCCCTTTTCCCCAAAAAAAGCTTAAAATACCACTGTTTCAGCTATTAAAATTAAAATTAGAAATATTTTTGTATGTAATGGAAAAGTGATGTTTGGATGTTTGTGCAGGGAGTTGAAGCTGAAGCACTCTCTGCAAGAGATGGAGGTGCCAGCCTGATCACTTGCATTTTTTTCTAAAAGAAGAAAAAACTAAATACGCAGTCATTTTTGCTCATAAAGGTAAGAGTACTACCTCATTCTAAACTGTAAAATTTGTAAACTGTAAACTGTTTTATTTGTGTGCACTCACAATATCAACAAAACATTGTGCTTTTATAAAATAAAGAAAACAAATGGTTTCTGCCGTCTGAGGTTTGAACAGGTGCACTTCACAAAGATGAACCTAAACTCAGCAAATTGCCTCACAGACACACCATGACTGACTCGAGCTGAATAGTGTGCATGGGCAATTAACAAACTTCATTCCAAAACCCTGCACCAGCTCACCGCAGCTTAAGGAGGTTTTATCTGAAAGAAGCAATACATTTAGAAGAAAAATAGACCTAGAAAGAGCAGTATAATGTAAAATTGTTACTAGGACTTTTATGCAGCTGTGAGGCAGTGAAACTGCACCCTTCATAATAAAAGGGGAATAAATGTCCAAGTCTATACATTCAGAATGAGGGAGCTGCGGTGCTGTAGATGTTTTGACCAACGCAACTCACTTAGGTTTCTTTTTATTCAGCAGAAAACAGCTGTTGATTAGATGACCACACTTCTTACAGTAAGTGTGCAAAGGCCTCGCCTTAGCTGTACTGTCTTTAGGACTGACATGATCACCAAAGTGAGCATCTGTAATGGTTTCACGCTGTGACAGAGGAAAATGCGGCTTTTCAAAGCTCACTTTGTGAGTCAGAACATATTCAGCAGCTAATATCGCAGACACATTAGTGACTTTTTATTCATTTATGTATGTTGCAATTTTATCTGGTAGACAGTTTTTAAATTCCTCAATGGTAATTAAATTATGAAGCTGCTCAAAGTTCTTCACCTCTTGTGCAGAACACAAACAGTACCATTTTCAAATGACCAAATTCAACATAATTTTTGCCCTTGGCTTTCTTATAACGTTGAATCTTTTGCCTATAAGCCTCAGGAACTCATAAGACCTTAGAACTGCAGACTTCACCTGGTCGTAATCTAAACTTGCCTCAGGTGAGTGAGAAACATACACCTCCTGGGCTTAACCCGTAAACACACACTGCAGAAGGAGAGGGCAAACCTCTGTAGGCCACTTTAAGATTGTTGCTACCCGCTCAAACAGCACAAAATATTTATTAACATTTCTGTCAGAAAAAGGCGGCATTAAACAAATGCATTTATTAACATCAAAATCTGTCTCTATAGTAGCAAAATCCCTGCTCATGGTGGAACTCTTTTTCCTTGAGATCAAAGTGCCACATTTCCACCTTTAACTTCGATTCATGCAGCTCAGGATCGGGATGCGTAATAGCATGTGAAGGGACAACACTGACAGGAGGGAGAAACTCTATTTCAGCTATGGCAGTGTGCAATTTATACTTAATATCTTGTTTATCTTGCTTTGAAATAGGCACTTTAAAAATAAGCTGCAATAGAGAACATATTATTTTTAGTGCATTGTTCAAATTCTTCCAGGCTCGGGTGAGCCAAAAAAACACTAGACTAAACGCCATAAGGATACCGAGGAACAAGCAGTCAAAATAAAATACAAAATCTTAGAGGACAAAAAGACTGCTTCAATTCTCAACCAGCCAACAGCAAAATATTAAATAGCCACAAAAAGCAAAATACACAATAAATGAATTGTTACTTGGGAATTACACTGTGAGGTGAAGTGTTGACTCAATAGTGCACAGCATAAACCAAAAGCAAACCAATGCGCCCCTCTACCTGTGCCAACCTAACAAAACCTCACCTGTCTCACTAAACCCCTAGTCTTCATGCAGGTTCTATGGCAGGTTTTTATGCACTGAAAACCAGTAGGTTTTTGAGGCCAATCTGCAATAGACGACCACCCATGGTCCTACGGATGTGCTCCTGAGATAATTGCTTTCAGATGGAGTCGGGCGAGGGCTAAGTCTCCAGCGAGTGAGCGTCTAACCTAAATTGGCCCGAGTGTATTTTGCTATTGGAATGTTTTGTGTGGGACTGTTTACCCTCTGTTTATGTCCTCTTGCCTATTTATTAAACTACAACTTTGGATTACCCCTTATGCATTTGTATCCTCAAAATTTAGTTTCAGGGCAGTTTGTAACAGAAGACTTCGGCAAAAGATGGATCCAGCAGTTTGCCTCTTGCACCTTCATCAAGGTAACCGGGCCATTGAAGATTATGTTCAGGAATTTGTTGAGCTAGCCCATCTGACTGGGGCTATCAGAACCAATCAGGTTGCTTATGCCGCTACACGGCCCTATCTGGAAATTGGAGTATTATATCAATGTTGCATTGCAGCTGAGCAGTTTTACATTCACTGTGGGAATCACTGAGGAAGATCATGTCATGGACGCCACTCCAGAGACTTGTCCTGTCATTGCTGCCATTCCAGAGTCTTGTCACAACATGGCCACCATGGCTGCTCTCTTACTCCTCCTGAACCCAATCCATTCCATGAGCTGACTTCAGAGCTCACACAAGCCCCAAAGCTTAGTCCAGTGTTGGCATCAACCTGTGAGCAGTGGCGGATTTAGGGATTTGGGGGCCCCAGGCAAAATATAGGAATTGGGCCCTATACATTTTCACACATTTTGTTAGATCAACCTTGAAGTTCCTTTTTTTTGTTTTGATGCATACTGTTGTACAATGGTGCCCCATAGATATGTCCAATAAATCGTGGAAACAACTTAATATGCAGTAATTTTGCTCATAAAGGTTAGAGTAATGCCTCATTCTAAACTGTAAAGGGGCTAGTTTTATTTGTGTGCACTCACAATATCAACAAATCATTGTGCTTTTATAAAATAAAGAACACATATGCTTTCTGCTGTCTGGGGTTTGAATAGGAGTGCTTCACAAAGATGAACCTTAATTCAGAGAATTGCCTCACAGACCTGATATAAAAAAAAAAAAAAAAACACCTGCAGGCGCCATGGACTCGGATGGTTGTCATGGTAATAAACACGGTAAGCAGCAACCTTTCATGTGTCAGTGCTTAATGTGCAACTCCTATATGAAAATAATTTTAGGGGGCCCCTTGAGGCGGTCGCCTACCTTTGCCTAATGGGTAAGTCTGCACCTGCCTGTGAGTTCTCTGCTTGTTTTGACTCAACAGTAGAGGTCTTTCTAGAACTGCCTGTCTTTCTAGAACTGCCTTCGATGTAACCACCGATATAACCACAGAAGTTGTTTATGAATTTTTTGCCTGCCATGAGATAACCCCTGAGTTCAACCTGTAACACTCTGTTAGCCCTGTCACAGCCATGGAGGCCATCTCTGAGCTCTCTGCCTATCCTGTCACAGCCAAGGAGGCTGTCTCTGAAATCTCAGCCTGTCCTGTGACAGGCAAGGTGGCCGTCCCTTAATTTCTTGTCTGCCCTATGATGGCCAAGGAGACCATCCCTGATCTCTCAGCCTGCCCTGTCACAACCAAGGAGGCTGTCTCTGAGCTCTGAGCCAGTCCTGTCATGGCCAAGGAGGCCATCCCTTAATCCCTTGTCTGCCCTGTCATAGCCAAGTAGGAGATCCCTGAATCAGTTGTCTGCCCTGTCACGGCCAAGGAGGCATTCTCTGAACTCTCAGCCTGTCCTGTCATGGCCAAGGAAGCTGTCCCTGAATTAAATGTCTACCCTGTTATGACCAAGGAGGTTGTCTCTTAGCTCCTCGACGTCCCTGTCAAGGCCAAGATGACATCTCTGAACTGTCTGCCTGTTCTATTACAGCCGTAGTGGCCATTGACAACCTCTCTGTGCTCTCTTAATCAGCTCAGCCTGCTCCACGATGGTGGTCTTCAGCTCAGCCTTCTCTGCCCTGATGGTTGTCAGCTGCACCCTCTCTGCCCTGGTGGTCATCAGCTCTGGCTGCTCTGCCCTGGTGGTTTTCAGGTCTTCTGCTCTGCCCTGGTGGACATCAGCTCTGCCTGCTCTGCCCTGATGGTCTTCAGCTGCACCCTCTCTGCCCTGGTGGACATCAGCTCTGCCTGCTCCACTCTGGTGGTCTTCTTCTCTGCCCTGGTGGTTTTCAGCTCAGCCTGCTCCACCCTGGTGGTCTTCAGCTTTGCCCAAGTGGTCTTCAGCTCCGCCCTGGTAGTCATCACTTCCAACTTGGTGGTCTTCAGCTAAGCCTACTCTGCCCATAGTCTTCAGCTGCTCCACCACGGTGGTCTTCAGCTCTGCCCTCGTGGTATTCAGCTCTGCCTGCTCCACCATGGTGGTCAGCTCAGCCTGTTTCACCCTGGTAGTCATAATTTCCTACTTGGTGGTCCTCAGCTCGACCGGCTCTGCCCTTGTGGTCTTCTGCTCTGCCCTGGTAGTCTACAGCTCTACCTGCTTCACCCTGGTGGTCTTCAACTAAGCCTACTCCACCCTGGTGGTCTTCAGCTCAGCCTGCTTCACCCTGGTAGTCTTCAGCTCTGCCTGCTCCACCATGGTGGTATTCAGCTCTGCCTGCTCCACCCTGGTGGTCTTTAGCTCTGCCCAGGTGGTCTTCAGCTCTGCCTGCTCCACCTTGGTAGTTGTCAGTTCCGACTTGGTGGTCTTCAGCTCTGCCTGCTCTGCCCTGGTGGTCTTCAGCTCTGCCCGCTTCAGCCTGGTGGTTGTCAGCTCTGCCCTGGTGGTCGTCGGCTCCTCCCTGGCTTTCTGCTCTGCCAGCTCCTCCCTATTTTTATTTTTTTTTGCTCTGCTGGCTCCTCCCTTGCTGCCTGCTCTGCCGGCTCCCTTTGGCTTTCTGCTCTGCTGGCTCCACCCTAGCTTTCCGCTCTGCCCTGGCTGCCTGTTCCGCCAGCTCTGCCTCAATCTAGAGGTCTTCACGGGGCCAAATATTTGTGCCCGAACCCGAAAGAGACCCGTAATTTACTACACCGAACCAACCCGGACCCATCTATTATTTCAAAAGCTGGACCCGGACCTGTGTAGATCCGAGAAATGCTACCCGGACCCGTCTATTATTTGAAAACTGGATCCAAACCCGCCGGGAAGACAGACCCGCTGGACCCGGTTGTCAGATATTCCACCTTAAAGCAATTACAAGTCAATAAACCTGTTGCGAAAAATACAACTTTTTGTCTTACCTAATTTAAGGAGCCGTAGTCTCTCTTCCTTGTACCTGACTGCCTGTGATGCATTTACAATCCTCCGACAAGAAGATTATCCATGTTATTCCTCTAGTTTTTCCAAGTCCAAGCTTAATCCACTGATTATTTCAGCTTCAAAAGTCCACTTGATGTCACGGTGATGGATGACAAATGCACCTGTGCACATTTACATTCTGACTTGAGTTAACTTGCATAATAACTTCGACTGTTTGCCTGTTAATAATCATCGCTTGTGCAGTGTCATGGCCGCTGACGTTATTTATTTGCTATCATCTCTGTGCTCTCTGCTCTGTGTCGAGTCTGAATCTGAACACTAAAACTTTAAGATTAAACGGTTCATTTATATTACTATAAAAATGGGAGAAAATTTAAAGCGCGGTTTGTTCCTCACTGGTTGCCATAGAAACATGACACGCACTCGAGACTGCACATGTGTGTTAGCTGGATCAACCTAAAATATGCTTTTTAACGCTTTTAATTTGAGCATCATAGAAAACATTAATGTGACAGTTCACCTCAGATTTTGTTGCTGATTTGAAATATATTATATATGAGTGTGTCAAGTCTAGAGACGAGTCTGCATGCCCTGCTTCTAACGGCAGAGTAAGAGAGAGAGAAAATACATTTGTGGCTCACACTTTTCTTTTCCTAATTTTACAAGTTGCAAGTTAGAGGAAACACAAGCAGTGTCTGATCACAGCTGGGTGTTCTCTGAGTCTGATGACTCCTATCGCACGGGTATTACACACAATGTTAAACAGACCCGGGACCCAAAGTAATAGATTCGGACCCGACCCAGACCCGGCTGATCATTTAAAATATAGACCCGAACCCGTACCTGGGTCGACGGGTCTCGGGTGCACTTTGAAGACCTCTACCTCAATCTCCATGCCATCGTCCACTCCAAGGACCTGGCCCATCATCCCGCCCCCTGATCTGCCTCCACTCCACGTAATTTCTGGTTTTCTCTGATCTTGTTAGGACAGTCTGGAATCCGCTCCTTAGGAGGGGCCCGTGTCACGATTACCAGCTGGAGTGCCCTCGACATCCACCAGAGGGCACTCCTCCCAACTCCATCCTGGACTCTATTTCTCACAATTCTTTGCCCGCTCTAATCTGCTGTTGCCTTAACAAATACTGCCTTAATAAATACTGCATTTGGATCCTCAACCTGCAGTCTTGGAGCAGTTTGTAACAATTATACCAATTAACAGAGATAATGGACATTTTGAGTCTATTGTAACCTTAGTGCTGCTTACAGTGCCTTTTAGCTTACTTTTAAGCAGCAATGTCACTTTTACAGTATGTTAATACATTTTTTATAAAACATCTTGCTTGAAAGTGTCATGCATTTGCTTTACTTTCTGGACAATCCACTTACAGTCACCATACAGCCTGTTTCATCTACAGTACACTGGTATTTGAAGCATACGAGTATTTCTAGACTGAGACAAATCTCTCTCACAAGCTCACAATGAACATTGCAGTCTCCTACCATTTTTCAAGCCTCATCTAAATTAAATCAGGGAAGCTAGGTGGTGGGAGACACAAGCAAGATGTAAAGTGCAGTGTCACCGAAGAAAGAACAAATGTTATCAGACAAGAATATACTGGAAAGATTTGAGTAAAAAGGAATCTAGTGGTGTCTAAAAGTGAGTGATTAAAAAATGTAAAAGTAAAAACCCATTTGAAATATGTAAAGAATGAAGTTATAAAGCTGACATTATAATGATTATAATTTAGGATTATTTGACAAACAAATAATTGTGAATTTAACTGTTTGTTTTGATCTTGTCAATTACTGTTTGTTTATTACACATTCACCTTATGACGAATCATAAAATTAAATTTATTATTTCCTTAAAGACTTTGTAATCAAATATTGCATTTCACTATTTTCACAAATATTTCATATATTTTTTAAATTATTTAAATTGTCGTCTTAACCTTTAATCTTCAGATTCTCCACCTAAGAAATGACTTGCACTTTCAGCTGATATCACAATTCCCTCATATTCCAACTGGCTCCATTCTGATTCGTAACTTCCCATTTAATCAATCCAATCAATTCCTGAAGAACAAAAATCAAGTTTCATTCTGATTCTGATTAGAGAAGTGAAACAGACTGCAAACAGCACATGATGCATTGTGCAGGGTGCTTGAAACTGCTCCTTTGGAGCCCCCACATTAACACCCTACTGAACCATAAATAAAGGCATTTTAACACATTTCTATGATGTACTTCAAGGTATATTCCACCCAAAAATGAAAATATCGTTCCAAACCTATATGAAATTCTTCCTTCTGTGGCTCATAAAATATTTGAAGAATGTTGGTAACCAAATAGTTTCTGTTTCCATTGACTTTAATTATTATATATTGTGACAGAATGGCTGCCTCCCTCCTAATTATCATCACCCGTCCCTTAATCGCAGCCCTTCACCAGGCTCACGGCAGAAGTGGATGTGTGAGAGAGGAGAGGTGCAGAAACAGCCAAGTTGGGCATTAGCCCCTAAATGTGGAACACAAGATGTGGTTGGATCCACATCTACGTGTGGAGATTGGTAGGTTTAGGAGTGTATGACAGATGGGAGGAGTTGGATGCATCCAACCACACCCCCTGGACTTGTATTCTGCAGGGAGGACCATCTCAGGGCTAACAGGGTGTGATGACGTGATGATCGCCTCAAGTTAAACATGGTGTCATTGTCCAAAATGCTTCAGTGACAGAACTTTGAAATATCAAACAGGGAAAACAATAAAAGGCATGACCTACAACGCATCCAGCTGGCCAATTCCGTCCCAAGCCCCATGATCTGTATTTATTTATTTCCTTCATTTGAATGTCTTGTGAAAGGATTTTCTTGTAAAAAATAAAAGCCAATTTACTTTCATCTCACAACAGATATCATATGATGCCAAAATATATAAAAACAATACTGATTCGCTAAAATCAAATGTCGGAGGGTCTGGGGCACAGTGCTCTGCACCCCGAGGACAATCTGAAACGAGCCAATTATAGATCAGCCTCAATTCAAATGCGCTTTAAAAATTAACGGACCTAATAGATATCCATTTGTCCAGCGCCCTGCAGACCACAATTCAAATCAAATGGAGTTTTGATTTTTTTAATTATTATTATTATTGGTGCTAACATGACTACAAGTTGAATAGTATAAGTAAATTAGTCATAAAATCTTGATTATTTTGCAATATATATGTAACTTATTTTTAACATTTAAAGTAGGCTTCTTCCATGGTTAACTTGGAGGGGGTTGCACCCGCTATTGACCATTCGCCACTGCTCCCATACCTGACGCCACATGAACTGCCACAAAATATACATACACATACAATAAAAGTAAATGGGAACTGAAACTATTTCGTTACCAACATTCTTCAAATATTTCCACTGAAGGAAGAACTTCATACAGGTTTGGAACAACATAAAGATGTGTAAAGTGTTCCTGTGTCTCAGTGGTACAGCATTGCGTTAGCAGCGCAAAAGGTTGTGAGTTCAATTCCCAGGGAACACATGTTAGGTAAAAAATGTCCTATTGTGAATAGTATTAGTATTAAAAGTGCTCAATTATCTATATTACACAAATCAGCCAATAGTAATGCTTTATCGCTATGGGTGAAAGTCATACAGAACAGACAGAACAAAAGACACAGCCACAAATCACACACACAAACACACACACACAGTCTCGCTGTGGTTTACTGTGTTAAAGCTGAGGCAAGAGAGTTTGCATTATTTAAGCGACATGGAGAAACTTGTCAAATTTCATGTGGAAAGAGGGCAGCAGCTGTTATGATGAGCTGTGCTTGGGGATCTAGCCTTCTCTCCAGAAGCAAGGAGCAGGAAAGCACTTGTGCTTCACATGTTGCATGCAGCAAAGCCTGAGGGAGCAGCAGAGATCTCATGAGCCGAGCTGTGGAGTCTGCTGCGCTGCAATGAATATGGAATCACTATAAACAACACCCAGGTAACCAAGCGAGAGAACACAGCATGAGAGATGGAGTGTGAAGGAAATTTGTTCAAATGATCGTTGTGGATAGAATGGGGTAGAAATCTACCTTTCTCATGCTGTGTTTTAAACTTTGCTGTTGCCATGACAACCAGTATTTATTTTTCTATATTTTCCTCATGACAAAAATTCTGCAGTTTTCCGCAAATGTAATGAAGTGCATTGCCATTAGACTGTTTGCTTTATTAGGAGTTGTAACATGATGTCATGTTTCAATGCCAAGAATGATAGTTGAACTCTAGCTGATTTCTACTTGATGTAAGTGACATGAGTGAATTAAATGAAACACATGCAAGCACTCTACTAAAGTGACTATCATCTAATAATGATGGAAGTGTGATTTTTCTGAACACAGACGTTCTGTCCGACCATAAAAACATGAGCTCATTAAGTGAGTGTCGTTTCCTGCACATCGTCTAAAACAATCACAGCCTCCTTCAGTGAAAACACCTTTGCACAAAACTAACTCTGCCTATGCTGAATCATCTAACACCAATCATCTAGTTAGAGCAAAACTTATATATATATATACATTAAAGAAAACATTGTTTCAATCAAGCAATAAGCAAGTCCTCTCTCTCATTCTCTCTCACACACACACACACACACACTTAACTCTGGAGCTAGTACCGCAAAATAGATCTTAGCTAAGGTTTCCATGGTAACATTAACAATTCCGCCCCCCAAACTAAGACAGCTCTATAGCTTTACAGAGGCTGGGAGAGAGAGAGAGAGAGAATGGAAAGAAAGAAAAACTCTCCCTCCATTTCTGTAGATAGAACAACAAGGGGAAGTCAGTCGTCTTGCTAGGTCTCATCCCTCTGTCTATATGGAATGAGATTTATGTAAATTAATATGTAAAGTTTGCAGACACATTTTGACAGGGATTGCATACAAGCAGTCAAGATTTAAAAAAGACAGTCATTCAGATACATAAATCATTTGATTTAATGCATTTTTCATTTTGTGAGCTGTTTAATCTACAGTTTGTACTTTGTTTCTGTGTAGTTTTAATTACTGTGTGCTCTTACAATGGGAATAATCAAAAATAGCTTCAATATGAACACCATGTCAGGTGATTGGTTATGATGTCGTTATTACATCCACAATGTAAAGCTGGATGGGATCTTCGTAACATTATCATATATCATTGTCTCCTCACTTTGCCTGTGCTTCAGCCATTAAACTATATTTTATAAAGCGAAATGTGTTTTAGAACTGTTTTTCTTTTGGCACTACATCACCAAGGCAAAACATAAATACATTTTTATAGAATTAAAAGAAAGATTCTAAAACAGATTTAGGTCCCTGTGATGGTCACCCGCAAGCAAATCTACATTAAACATTCGGTTAGTAGAACAACTAAATGAAGCGAATTAACAGCTCTCTTGAGAAAAGCCACATATACTCTTGTACCCTTCTCAACAGTACTAGAAATAATTATAATAATAATAATAATAATAATAAATGCATTAGTCTACATCTGTCCCATAGAGAGACAGGAAGTGCTGGCTAATTCCAGAGACCTAAATTGCAGTTTCTCAGCCTGCTCTCTGGGGGTAGCATGACAAGCCAATTAAAGCACAGGAACCCACCAAGATAAACATTCAGACCAGAATTATCACAACAATGAAGATTTCCTTGCTCAGCGCAGAGGAGAAATTAAACTGGCTGTACAACAGGCCAGGATGTGAGGCAAATACTAAAAGTTGATAAACTATTTCAGCTGCTATATCATAAGAACTGTAAACAACATGCAGGAAATGATGGGCCTGCTTGTGCAGCAGCATACTGCATTTACAGCGCAGCAGTTTCCAAGCTGTATTTCTGACTGCATGAATGTCAGAAGGTCACTGACTCCCACTTGGCTTTGCTGTCCACCTATAACCGGAATTAGATAAGGGGAGAAATAGTCCCATTTGTAATTCCTTTCTTCTGATTTGTGTGTGTGTGTGTGTGTGTGTGTGTGTGTGTGTGTGTGTGTGTGTGTGTGTGTGTGTGTGTGTGTGTGTGTGTGTGTGTGTGTGGATTGGAGACTATAATGCAGAGCAAGGCCACAGTACCTCCCCAGGACACTACAATGTCACATCTTGAAAGATGGTGTAATTTGGAGGGAATGGATGGTTGAATAAGTTGACAAGAAAGGACAAGAAACTGAATCTTTGTATTTTTCAATCTTATGCATTTGGGAAATGTATCATTGCAGTGATGCAACTTATAACTAAGGATGTAACAAATCCTCACACTGTCACCTAAAACTGCTGCAGGTGTTCAAACCATTGATTCAGTTGGTTAACCAACTTGATATGGCCACTACTGGAAAAAAAATGCATTGAAATGTACATTCAGAATTGCCCTATTTCCAGCCAGTGACATATAATTTATTCTTTAAATTTTTTAGTAGGGTTACCTGGGTAAAGCGAGTGATATTTGGCTGGTCATGTTAATATGTCGGCTCCATAATGTGGCCCACTGTACGTAAAATAAATCAGCTTTTATTAAAGCTATCGCATATGACTGTACTTGAATTTGAACAGGTGCATGAATTTCTTCACATCTACTATTAACTTTTTTAGAAAGCAGAAAAAAAGTACTAAACTTTATCGGTCTGTAAAATACAGATTTTAGTAGTATCATAAAAGTGTCTAGGTATTATTGCTATGAAGAGGATGAATACATGACTGAAAAAATAATTGAATTAATCATCTTATAATAAATTCCATTTCAGTTCTACTTCATACACTAAGAATTATCATATGCTGTAAAAACAACAACACTCAAGCACTGTGAAAGGTTTTGTTCAACTGACTGGCTTCTCTCCTGTATGACTTTAGAACTGTTCATCAATTATGAGCTTCTAGATTGATTGACTTCCTAACTGAACTCCTTTTCGCAAACTGAACATAGAAATAAAAAACAGTATAAATAACAAAAAATAAACAACTGTTCTTTCTTAGTCGTATTAAGTGCCCTCTCTATATTCAAAGTGTAAATAGAGACCAATTTTTTCAAGCATAATGCAGAGCTACAGACTACTCAACCTATCATAGCCTACATACTAATAACAGCCTAGATAAGTTATGTAGCCTAATTTGCACGCATCAGGGAGTTGCTCTCAAAACGCAGGTTATTAAAATTGTTTCTGAATGCACGTGCGCGTTTTACTTTCAGTTTAGATTTAACGATTGCGCGAAACTTTGAAGCACAGGCTAAGTTCAATTGTGATGTTGATTTAATGATATGTAATGAAATGCATGATAGAAATTTCTTTGTTAGGGATTACCTTCAGTGTTTCCTCTTTTTTTCTTATTCAAAACTGACAACAAATTTAAACACCTTGTGGCATCTAGAGATATTCAGATTGTACGGTTTATCATATTTTGCAGTCCTGAAGCATCAGTAAATTTACCACAATGGCTGCATTCGAAAACTTAGGCAGTTGACTTGCTGCCTCGCTGCCGTATCAGGCAATGCAGGCAGACTTTTTTTCATGAAGGCACCTCATGAAAGTGATTTCGGACAGACTTCTGAGGCAGCGTAACAGTTTAATGATCTACAACAAAATAGAACAAGTTTTTGTGATAACTAAATAAATATTTAATTACTATAATACTGATTCCTCTCTAGAACTAACATCAAAAGTGCAAAAAGTCATTTGCACACAAACTGAATTGTTTTCTCAAGCATATGTCAGTTAAATGAAAACAACTCAAGTAACCATCGGTCACAGGACTATGCTAAGGAACTGCACATATAGTAAACATAATTTGACATAAAATGGCAGATTAGCTGAAGAGGAACACCTGAATTCCATGTTTGTACGCTACACTAATGAAGGAGGTTATCATAAGAATAATTTTCTAAATAGCTTCTGGAGCTTTTGGAATTGTCTTTAGATTACTTTTTTCAATCACTTGCTCTTCTTCACGCTGTCTGTGAATGCAGTTTACAGACATGATGTGTTGAGCTCTGCTAAGGTCATGAAGTTTGTTAGAGTGTCCCATTGCATGCGTCCCGTCTTGGGTCTCTCATCAAAGGGGTCAGTCCAATTAGTACAGACAATGCACCATGACCCTCCAGGCATAAGCCGTCAGACAAGAGAAACACGACCCAACAAGACAGAACTGCTCAGCAACACACATGTCCTGACCTCCAGTACCCTGCCCTACGGGAGTGTTATTAAACCCCGAAGGGTAGTGTTTTTGTCAATGTCTGTGTGTGTGTGTGTGTGTGCATGCCCGTGACAAGTCAACCTCACAAACAAACACATCAAAGATGGATATGCTGACAACAATAGAACTGATCTTTAAAGCTTACTAGTGGAATATAAATACATATATGGGGGGGGGGGGGGGTGTTTGCCACAAGGAAAAGATATACTAGAGAGAACCCCTGCAGACCCTCAGGACTGTGTGTCAAGGTCAATACGTTTCTTAAAAAATATGATATTTTGACCTTTGCATTGTGAGGTTAGTTCAGGTTGCAAAGTGTCATCTGAAGCAACTCCCCAAAGACATTATATTTACGAATACACATTCACTCCCATTACAATGCAATGTACATACCTTGAGAAAAATATTTAACCCTTTAAAATATTAGGTTTCAATACTCTAGCAGACCGCTCTGCATTATTTTTTTTTTAAGGTGACCATTATTTTAGAAGGTACCAATGTATTATTGCCATGGTGCCACATCATGCTTGCCACATGACCTAGGGAAGTAATTAGTTACATGTTACAGAGTTAAGTAATTTAATAGCAAAATAAATATAACTGTTACAGTTACTGAGAAAAAAAAAAGTGTAATTAAGTTACAGTTACTTATGAAAATGTCAATGATTACAAAGGGGGTTACATCTGAATAATTTCACACACACACAATTTTTTTTTTTTTTACTATCTTAGTGAGGATATTGCATAGACTTCCACTGATTATTTTCTATCAGCTAACCCAACCCCTACGCTTAAAATCCCATCACAGAAATTTGTGCAAAACACTAGATTTAAATAAAAACATATTTTGGCTAATTTATAAGCCTTTTAACTAGTGAGGGATAGTCAAATGTCCTCACTAGTGAGTTGACATGATTTTTTCACTATATAAGTGAGGACATTTGGTCCTCACAAGTATAGTTAAACCAGTACACAGACACACTCATATGCATAAAGATTTAATTGACTTATTTTCCAAAATGAATTGAATGCTCTAAAATATGAGACACCAATTTTTCGGGAGTCTATAACATATGCTTACATTGCATGTGACATACTGCAGCCATAATAGCACCGTACAACAGTATTGCTAGTTTTGCTAGTACTTCTTAGAGATCCAACAATACAGGTAGCCCCCGGTTCAATACATACCTCAGTTTTTTTATTTTTTTATTCAGTGATTAGAAGCCACATCCGATCACAAAAGGACATTTTTTCAAACATTCGACTGATGTTATGTATTACGTTATACGTTATAATGTTCTCTTTTGTTGCATAAGACGGGAGGCATTTTCTCATCTCAGCATTTAGACTCACAGGCACACACAAACAGAGCCAATTCACACTCCCATACACTGGTGCTAGCAAGCCCTGTGATCCTAAAACCTAGTTTGTACCCCTCTGAACATGAACATGTATACCGCGCTACTGTATGAAATTAAGATGTTAAACATTGCTCTACACAGAACAAGGAGTAATGCTAATTTGTCAGCTGCATCACACCACCTGTGCTTGGGGCCACACAATGCACTTGACACTAACAACGGTTTAGAGGACAACTCTTAACACAGAAATAAAAATCACTGCTTTTAAAGTTACATAAGGGTAACTAGCCTGTGTTTTTCTGCCCAACTGATTTTAACACATGCAACACTGTTGTTTATACTGCTTGGGCGTACAGTGAGAAGACGAGAGGATTATGGTTTCTAATATATAGTGCTGTTTATTTTCCCATCATGCACTAAGCCCCAATGTATGTGTGGGTATGGTGATCAAGCCAAGTCCAGATACACTTCTGTGTCATGCAACACACATCACGCACGGCAGCTAATTAATGCCCTGAGTGGAGAGATGCTGATTGCTTTCGGCTGGACTAATGCCACATTATTCTGGCTCTCCACACAGCTCAAATGCCAGTCTGGATATTTACAGAGAGTCAGTGTTATGGGAATGAGTGCTGTTACACTGATCTATCAATATGGCAAAATGTCTTTTGTAGTCATGGCTGATTAATATTAGGAACTCTAGTTTAATATCCATTTGCTGTGGCACTGAGCCTGATATTTATTAAGGTGGTGTGGGTGAAGGGTTTTAATGATTTATTACCCTCTCACAGACAAGCAAGCGCACACATACAGACCTATACTTTAAACAAATATCATGCATTGCAAACTGTACAGTCCACTGATTTCAGAAGAATTGCATTGGGTTTTTATTTTATATTCTGTCTCTAACATGCGTGTGATTGATTCTATAAGTTATTCTACAGAGAAGTGAAGGAGGCTGTCACAAATGGAGGGATATGCTTCCAGCTTTTAGAAGAAGAGGCAAATGGAAGGAACAAAGAAAAGAGTAAGACAGATTGAGAGAAGAATGCCAAATAATAAAGTATGAGAAAAGCCAATGTTTAGTTTGGTATCCATTTCACAAATGCCTGGACTGTAGCACAGCAGATAGTTTGCAGAAAACATCATCCGAAGCCGAAGCAGATTTAGCTGTTGGATGCAATGAATCACTAACAACAACTTTTAGGCCCAGAGAAACTTAAGAGAGTTCAAGATGGGCAACAGCCATTATTACACAGCCAGCACCAAATGTTTTAAAATGTTCAGCACAGCAAATAACTAGTGCTGTGAAGTATGGTGCAATCCAATATGAACTAAAGCAGAAAATGAAGAGCCAGAGCTAGCGTAACACCTCTCCACAGGCTATGCAACATTAACCTGTAAACGAGTGCTTAATAGCCTGGGTTATCATGAATATGAGTGTCTGCGTGTATATGTGCAAATGTACTGCATGACTCAGCAAGCAGGGTCCCATAATGTTTAAGGACTATCCATATATCCTCATTTACACAGAATATCATTTTAGATTTCAACAGCAAACATAAAGGTTTAGTAAAGACTACTCAATACCACTTCTAATTTTAAGTGCAATGGGATGGTTAACCCACTCCCTTAACACTGCAAACAAAATCTCATGAGATGTGTGTCAAACAGCATTTGTGTGAATAAGTATACTATATATAACATATAACTAACTGCATAGTGCACATTTACATGCCATTATAAAAAAAAAGAAAAGTCACATAATACAGTATTGTTCAAAATAATAGCAGTACAATGTGACTAACCAGAATAATCAAGGTTTTTAGTATATTTTTTATTGCTACGTGGCAAACAAGTTACCAGTAGGTTCAGTAGATTGTCAGAAAACAAACAAGACCCAGCATTCATGATATGCACGCTCTTAAGGCTGTGCAATTGGGCAATTAGTTGAAAGGGGTGTGTTCAAAAAAATAGCAGTGTCTACCTTTGACTGTACAAACTCAAAACTATTTTGTACAAACATTTTTTTTTTTCTGGGATTTAGCAATCCTGTGAATCACTAAACTAATATTTAGTTGTATGACCACAGTTTTTTAAAACTGCTTGACATCTGTGTGGCATGGAGTCAACCAACTTGTGGCACCTCTCAGCTGTTATTCCACTCCATGATTCTTTAACAACATTCCACAATTCATTCACATTTCTTGGTTTTGCTTCAGAAACAGCATTTTTGATATCACCCCACAAGTTCTCAATTGGATTAAGGTCTGGAGATTGGGCTGGCCACTCCATAACATTAATTTTGTTGGTTTGGAACCAAGACTTTGCCCGTTTACTAGTGTGTTTTGGGTCATTGTCTTGTCGAAACAACCATTTCAAGGGCATGTCCTCTTCAGCATAGGGCAACATGACCTCTTCAAGTATTTTAACATATGCAAACTGATCCATGATCCCTGGTATGCGATAAATAGGCCCAACACCATAGTAGGAGAAACATGCCCATATCATGATGCTTGCACCTCCATGCTTCACTGTCTTCACTGTGTACTGTGGCTTGAATTCAGAGTTTGGGGGTCGTCTCACAAACTGTCTGTGGCCCTTGGACCCAAAAAGAACAATTTTACTCTTATCAGTCCACAAAATGTTCCTCCATTTCTCTTTAGGCCAGTTGATGTGTTCTTTGGCAAATTGTAACCTCTTCTGCACATGCCTTTTTTTTAACAGAGGGACTTTGCGGGGGATTCTTGAAAATAGATTAGCTTCACACAGACGTCTTCTAACTGTCACAGTACTTACAGGTAACTCCAGACTGTCTTTGATCATCCTGGAGGTGATCATTGGCTGAGCCTTTGCCATTCTGGTTATTCTTCTATCCATTTTGATGGTTGTCTTCCGTTTTCTTCCACGTCTCTCTGGTTTTGCTCTCCGTTTTAAGGCATTGGAGATCATTTTAGCTGAACAGCCTATCATTTTTTGCACCTCTTTATAGGTTTTCCCCTCTCTAATCAACTTTTTAATCAAAGTACGCTGTTCTTCTGAACAATGTCTTGAACGACCCATTTTACAAGTGTTGGCTTCATCCTAAAATAGGGGCCACCTGATTCACACCGGTTTCTTCACAAAATTGATGACCTCAGTGATTGAATGCCACACTGCTATTTTTTTGAACACACCCCTTTCAACTAATTCAACTAATTGCCCAATTGCACAGCCTTAAGAGCGTGCATATCATGAATGCTGGGTCTCATTTGTTTTCTGACAATCTACTGAACCTACTGGTAACTTGTTTGCCACGTAGCAATAAAAAAATATACGAAAAACCTTGATTATTCTGGTTAGTCACATTGTACTGCTATTATTTTGAACAATACTGTATATGTGATGATAGATAGATAGATAGATAGATAGATAGATAGATAGATAGATAGATAGATAGATAGATAGATAGATAGATAGATAGATAGTCACAACCCATTTTACATACATAATATGATACTGTACATGCATTTCCAAAAGAGATTTGGAGATTTGGATTTGGACATGATAAGTATAAGATTATTGTTTGAAATGATCCAATAGTCTGTGCTGACTAAGTGATATGAAAAAAGTAGTCATTTCAAAGCAAGCTAGAGAAAGTTATTACATTTTGATGATAAAATGTGGTGAGATTTTTTATGTTTTTTATGTGTATCAACAAGCATCAATGAATTGTTCATAATAAGACCACATTAAGAAAGTAAACACTGTTTAAACCTAAAAATTCCCATCACCTCTGTTTAACTATATCATAAAGACATAATATAATGATATGCTTAAAAAATGTTTCCTTTTTTTCCTTTTTTTTTTTTTTGCTTAAAGACAGAGCACGTTGTCTGTAATTTCATGTCATTAATTTCATGTCATTACTCTTTATCAGTAGTGCATCTACTGTAAGAGGATCGCTTCTGAAAAGGGACACTAGTGTGCATAGTTTATAGCGGTGACAGCATTAACAGCTGATAAATGGCAGTTGCCGGTTACTTTTTCATCAACTTACACAATTTTCTTGTAACAAGCCCACAAGGCCCTAGATTGACACGACACAGAAGGCACTTATGATAATCTAATACTGAGTGTGCATATTTTACACAAGTACACAATTGCCAAGTTACCGTGTTGTGAGAGATGAGCAGGCCGAGGGAGGCCATAGTTATCTCCCTGTAGCGTGTGTACTGAGAGTATGCCTTATTAATGACAAAATATCGGTTTACTGGAGATTAAATGGTAATCATCTTGTCTACAGAAAACAGTGACAGCATTTATGACATCAGAAAATGAAGCTCTGAAGACTTAAAGAGCAATGAGGATTTTTAGATTCCAAGGGAACACAGCACAGTTAATCGTCTCTTTGAAAATGAAGCCCCTTGTCACTAAGCAATTCAAGACATTGTTGATATATTATGAAACAAGAGAAAACATGCCTGCTGAAATCACATGAAACACCTGTTCCTAGTCATATCAGACTACTAGTAGGGCTATGTAGATGCTAAAACATCTGAATGCTGCTTAAAACTATGTGAATAATGACATGATTGCTGTTGGTGACTGAACAATATCTTAATACAGAAATCGCTTACCTGGGTTCCACAATGCACTGCGCTTGATCAGTGGTCATCGTGCATTCCAATCGGACGAGACTTCGCTGTGCATGAAGTCCACCAAGTTCATGTTCCCTTCAGTGCTGTACATTTCCGCCAGCATTTTTTATAAAGGGATGCATTGTCATTTGGTAAAGGGATGAAGACAAATAGTTGCATGAAGCATTCCCTTGAAATATACTTCCATGACAGTAACTTGAAAACAGTGGTCAAACTGATCCTTCAAGCCATGGTGTCGTTGACTCTGTTGTACGAGGTGTTTACTTTGTCAGAGAATGTGAACCGGTTATTTTTGCCTCGTTATGCCATAATGTGACTGTGATGCTCAGGAAGAATGAATCCTCACATTGTGTGATGGATAAATTATGGTTTTTCAAATTTTGTGCTAATGAACAAAAACTAACATGACTGATTTGCTTCAAAATACTCAAAAAAAAGGGTGGGAGTGGGGGGACTGGCTATAAATGACACTTCAGTCACCATAGACAATGCACAAATAACTACACAGGGTGTGTGCTAAAAGTGGTTTTACCAGAGTGTAGAACATACTGAATACTGCCATGCGGACTCGTGTTTGCCATAATGGGATTTAAGATAGCATTGCCTTAAATTACACAACATGCTGCTCTCCAATTAATCATGATAAGTCAAATATATTAAATAATTCATTACTATTGAGAAGACTGCAGCCTATGTTTGCCAGTATTTCGAATTTATTAATAGGCCTAATCCAAGGCATGTTGATTAGTGAGTCGTTTTTAATGTCCTCCCTCTCTGCCTCAGTGTTACACGTTTCTTTCCTCTGCATTAAACTGGGAGACTATAACATAATTGATGATAGTGCAAACGATTTAAACGTTATTGCATAATAACATTAGATAAGAACTCGCCTGTTTTCCTACAATTACTGACAAATGTAACTCATAAAGTGCCTATGCAAGTTCCTTTTTGTTGCCTTCATTAATGAACCGGTAGTCGTACAGTGCTTTTAGCTGAACTGAACAGATGGGCAGATAGAGACACCTCTCCACGTCAAGTAAAGCTGGTGGTTTTTGCGTTGCCTGTCACGTGATTACAGGGTATGTTTCTCTACAAAAGTAGCCACATCGCAAAAATGTTTCAGCTCAGGTCCAGAACTTAATGAGTGCATGTATGTATGTGTGTGAGCGTCTCCTTGTGTTTTGCGCACGCGCATACCGTATGTCTTCAAGTTGTGCATGTGTGCTGTTAACTGATTCGTTTGTGCAGTCACAATTATGAAAATGATCGTTCTTCCATAATCATACATCTGTCTGTAGGGTTCGTGAATGTGAACTGTTCTTTTTGCCTATGTCAGTACCGTTCCCTCTCCTAGGGCTCTGTGTGTCAGTCCCGCACAGAGATTCTGTCACACCCTCCTCCATCTCCATGTACTCTGCTGCTTTGTCACCCAAAGACGACCCCGATGAGGACCCTCTGAATTTTCTCAAGAAATCCGAAAAATACGGGCAGCCCGGTGGGGGTTGTTCCACAACAGGCGTCTGGTCCTCATTATCAGTCTCCCGGTGGTAGAAGTAGTTGAAGTTGGACACGATGACAGGGACTGGAAGCGCAATGGTCAGGACACCGGCGATGGCGCACAGCGAGCCCACGATTTTACCCCCGACCGTGATGGGCTTCATGTCCCCGTAGCCCACTGTGGTCATGGTCACTACAGCCCACCAGAACGCGTCTGGGATGCTGGTGAACTGTGACGAGGGCTCGTCCGCCTCTGCGAAGTACACCGCGCTGGAGAACAGGATGACCCCAATGACGAGGAAGAAGATGAGCAGCGCCAGCTCTCGCATGCTCGCGCGCAAAGTGTGCCCGAGGATCTGAAGACCTTTCGAGTGTCGAGACAGTTTGAAGATCCTGAACACGCGGACGAGTCGTATTATTCTCAGGATCGCAAAACTCATTGCATGTTGCCCGTTGCCTTGCTGATGAGCGAGGTCGGTGCCGAGAGTTATGAAATAAGGCAAAATAGAGACAATGTCTATGGAGTTCATAACGTTTTTAAAGAAATCAGCTTTACTGGGGCTCGCGAAGAAGCGCACGATGATCTCAAACGAAAACCAAATGATGCACACTGTCTCAATGATGAAAAAGGGGTCGTTGAATGGCGTAAATCCATTGTCTTCCTGTGTGGAGTTTTTACCTGGGCTGAGGAATTCTTTGTCGTCCCTGAATTCTGGCAATGTTTCCAAACAAAAGATGACGATGGATATAACGATGACCAGCACTGACACGACCGCGATCCCTCTGGCTGCACTTGAACTCTCCGGGTACTCGAACAGCAGCCAGATCTGGCGTTTGAACTCGTCCTCGGGCAGCGGCTTCTCCTCCTCCTTCACGAAGCCCTCATCCTCGCGAAACTTGAGCATCGCCTCTTCCCCGAGTTCATAGAACTTGACCTCCTCTGAAAAGATGTCAAACGGCACATTGGCGGGTCTCTTTAAACGCCCCCCTGACTGATAGAAGTATAGAATAGCGTCGAAGCTCGGTCGATTCCTGTCAAAGAAGTATTCGTTACGCAGAGGGTCGAAGTACCTAATTCTTTTCTCAGGGTCTCCCAGGAGCGTGTCCGGGAACTGCGCGAGAGTCTTCAGCTGAGTTTCAAACTTTAAGCCCGACACGTTGATGACAACTCTCTCGCAGCAGCCGTACTCATTGTAAACATTTTCGTAGCCGGACTGAGGACGCCTGTCCGTTAACGAGACCGTCTCCTCTTCATCAACCATGTTATAGACAAAACTCGACCTCTTGCTTCCCCTCTCCTCCTCTTCCTCCTCGCCCTCTGCCTCCTCCTCCTCCTCGATCATGATGTCCTCCTCGGATCCTAAGAGTGCCAACTCTGACTGGCGTAGATCCCCGCCGAGTCCCGCGCGGTTCCGTCTCCAGCGCGCGACGCCTCTTTGCTTTTTTCGCTCTCTGGGAAGTTGCTGTGGTGGCTCGTGGTGTTGCTGCTGCTGCTGTTGAGGCTGCTGGGAGGAGGAGGAGGAGGGGCGCGAGGCGGTCCCGGCGCTACTGTTGTTGGCATTCGTTGAAGAGGCGGTGCGAGTCTGAAGCGGGTGGTTGTGAGGATGGCCACTGGACCCACCTCCCTCTCCGACCGTTTCTGCTTCGGTTGCCGCTGCCGCCGCTGCGCGAGACTGTCTCTCCCGCTCGCGCTCTCTCTCCCGGGCGCGAGCCTGTGCATATCCATAGGGCAGGTGGGTGTTGCAGCCCCCGCTGTCCGCGCCCACCATAGCAAACTCCATCTTCTTAAACTACGAAGCGTTCAGAATGATGGAAAATTGTCTGAAGAGGCTGAGCAAAAGACGGGCTCAGCAAGTTCATAAATGCACTTGACTGGAACAATAGGTCCGATGCCCTCGGAAGTGCTTTAAGGTCTTTCAGTGCACTTTTACCTATTGTAATTGAACTTTACAACTGTAGCGAAGCGACGTGCTTCTGGTGACATCATCATCATAATCACCATTATGAGAAAAATGTGTCCAACAGTTCTAGAATCCATGTGCGTAACGCGCGCCTACAATATCCAAAAAGAAAAATAAATGCAGGAGGAGAGAGTGGCTCCTTTCCGTTATCGGATGTGCTCGGTCGCCGTTGAGACTTTATACGCCTGTGAAATCGCTGGTTCCCATCTTCGCTTTGAGGGAGGGGTGAGGTGTAAGTGTGTTCTGTTCTCTGCCCCTTCAGTGGCTATGAATGAATCACCGAATCCGCTTGACACCAGCAACAGCTGCAAAGAAAAGGAAAACGTGTTGTAGAATCCAAACTGCTCATCATAATGTAGACTGTGATGGATATGGAGGCTATACCAAAATCTAATCAGTAACAAAGACATTAGTCACTATTCTTGTACTACATAACGATAATAATAATATTAGTAGTAATATTAATAATACTATGGCACATCCGTGTTGTTACAGGCCAGCCAAGCAAGGAAACAGGAAACAGTGCGTGATATTACTGATCCAAAATCCCTTGACAATTAATTATAAACAGTCGTC
Organism: Carassius auratus; assembly: GCF_003368295.1. Lineage (NCBI taxonomy): Eukaryota > Metazoa > Chordata > Actinopteri > Cypriniformes > Cyprinidae > Carassius > Carassius auratus. The sequence goes on from NC_039274.1 coordinate 9,701,004, forward strand.
ACACGCAATTTATCAGCCCTCTCATGCACTCCACCTTCCATTATTCGAGCCACTTACGTAGGAAATGATATGAGGATGTCTTCTCAGCTTCCACCCTCAATATGACAAGCTAGAGATGGCTGAGGCTGTAAATCCCAGGTTTGTCAAAATTTCCCTCTCGCTCAGAGAATCCAGATATTCCTCGACGTAGCCAAACGCGGAACCCGACACCTCAGCAGTCAGGTGTGATCGCATCGAGGGATGACAGTTTTGGCCACGGCACGTTGGCCGTTAGGTGTTTATTCAACAGGATCTCTCATCACCTGCCCATCTCCCCCTCCCCAAAAAACATGCACCGCTGCATTAAGCCTGGACTCACACTCACCAAAAAGCAGGTGCTGCTACCGCGAGCAGGCTGCGAGGCTCCATAAATCACACAAGCGGCGTCAGAATCGAGATGTATCAAAGTTTTAGGATGCCATGTGAAATAGCCTTAGGTAAGTATGCGCAGCGCGCATCAGTCTGCCGCTCTGTCTCGCCCGTTGACCATTGTGCTCGTGTTATTGGGGAGCTGCGCTCCGCCGCGAGAGGCATGTTTGCGCAACGCGGAAAGACGTCGATCGCCCCCCAGTGGTCTTGGCAGGCTATTGCGCGCGCACCGGTGTCCTGCAGTTCTCAAACTTCGGCAACCCCTTATGCATCTGTTGACATCCAGGTCATCGCAACTGCCTTCCCGAGGGACTTCTGCAGAGCACGAGCTGCACGCACTTGCCTGTGTGGGGCTCTGTCAAAAAGCCACATACACTTTCTGTCACGGCCAGTGTTAGTATAGTCATCGTTTGGAAAAAGATAAGAATGTAAACAACATAAAAAAGATGAATGTGATTGTGCCGTGAGAGCTCTGCACTTCACTCCTCCCTGATCCATTAAACAAGCCAGCGTTTATACAAAGAGCATGAATAAAAGATTCACCTCTTTTAGCTTAGCATAGAGGGGTTGAATCTCGCACCTGGGACCCCGAAGAGAAGAAAATGGGGTGCTAATTAAATATGTTTAACATAATATTTTTCAAAACACATTTATCCGATTTTGAAATGATTACTGTTCTTTATAAACACAAGAAAGCATAGGATAAATCACGTTTTTTTTTTCAAATATAAAACCCACATTTTAAATGGATTTTATATTAAAGTTTATGTATTTAATGTGTTATAAAAGATTATATTATCTTATTGTAAATAACTGTATCATATTTTCCAAATAATATTTTATATCAGTTTATTTGGGCTTTTGAACAATGGTCATTTTCGGTCATTTTTTTTTTCTGTAATATGATCTTATGTGAGTTTCTTGGCATTAAAAGATTTGAAAACATCTGGTTTAGCACTCAGTTTTAATTTTAAATGTAAAACTCAAAATTGGTTTTCTGAGGATGTTAATGCTTAAAACTCATGATGGTTGAATGAAGGCAAAATGCAAATGATTACTCCCACTACGCCATCTGCCTGTTTCTCTTGGCACTCTATTTAACGACAGAGGGCTTTAAAAAATCAGTTTCATCAGCAGCACCGAGATTAAGCCACAAATACTTTATATTTATCACCTGGAAAACAAATACCATTATTTCGCAAAGACAGAAAAAAACTCAACAAAACTCGGGTCTCTCATACTCTGTTGCAGAAATGTGCATGTGCTATCAGAATGATTGCACTGTTTGATCCAGCTGATAAGTTATGCAGCAGATGTGCAGGGGTTAAAACAGTTAAAACACTTTGTACTGACCAAAAACAGTTTGTACTGACCAACCTTTACTATCTTGACAAACATGCATTGACATCTTGCCTTTTTATTAATCAAATACCCCACCTTGGTAGCTTGTTTTGGGCTTAGCTTATGTTTTTTATGCTTGTCTATTCTGTACAGAGGCTACAGAATAAAGGGGTAGTATTTCACATGACAACATTTAGTCGTGCGCAAGAACACAGGATGCTTTATATGTGTAGGGAGAAAAGATTCTGTGAAGGTTGTGGGTGTGCGATTGGATAATGGCATAGTTATTCGAATAATGGAGCTGAGTGCATTGTAAGACAGGAACAGAGTCTTGAATATGACTGTGAGAAGTACATTGGGACCTGGGTAAAAAAAAGACCTGAGAATTACTGGATATAGTCAGAAGCATTTTGGATGCACTGATGCGAGTGAAAATGCAGATTTTTTTCTACATTAATAAAGCTTATTCTAATGTGGCTCTTGTCACAGCATGATAAATGAAGGTCAGTGGGTCATCTTGGACATTTTCCAAGATTTGTACACACCAGGAGTCAATGACTGTACAACCTTCAAAAGCCATGGAAAGAGACTGGGGGCGGCGGAAAGAAAAAAAGAGATGAAAAGCCAAAGAGCCACACTGAGATCTGTGGGAGAAAATAAACAGAATCAAAATGAAAGTCCAGGGCACTATATAACTTTAAAACAGATAATGGTCAAGGCAATAATGGCCTGCTGCTGAATGGAATGAATTCTAGAATAGTTCTTTTAAAGAAGACAGTTTCGAAGATTATATAGCTTATATAAAATTTTCAGAAGTTTGGGGTCAGTAGGATTTTTTTAGTTTTTTGTTTTGTTTCTTATTTTCTCTTTGTTTTGTTATTATTTTCACATAAATAGATAGATATAGTGGTAAAAAAAAATACTGACATATGTGACCCTGAACCACAAAACCAGTCTTAAGTCACTGGGGTATATTATTAGCAATAGCCAAAAAAACGTTGTATGAATCGAAATTATCGATTTTGCTTTTATGCGAAAAATCAGGATATTAAGTAAATATCATGTTCCATAAAGATATTTAGTAAATTTCCTACCGTGAATATATCAAAACCTATTTTTTGTTTAGTAATATGCATTGCTAAAAATGAATTTGGACAATTTCAAAGGCAATTTTCTCAGTATTTTCTATTCCCTCAGATTCCAGATATTCAAATAATTGTATCTTGGCCAAATATTGTCCGATCCTAACAAACCATACATTGAAGTAAAGATTATTTATTCAGCTTTCAGTTGTTGTATAAATCTCTCTCTCTCTCTCTCTCTCTCTCTCTCTCTCTCTCTCTCTCTCTCTCTCTCTCTCTCTATATATATATATATATATATATATATATATATAATACACTTAAGACACATTGGTCACATATGTGTTGTAAATTTTGGATCTAGTCTGATGCCTGTTATTGTTCTTGAAGCAAACCTGAACAGATGCAGTTGACACTAAAAACTGATGTTTTTTAGGTTTGTAAAAATCTTTCTCAAAAATATCCTGAAGAATAATTTAGTTTGAGCAGCCTTGTGTGGATCTTTTAGAGAAGACAAGCCTTTGTTCCAGTGATTTTCAATCAAGGAATTGTGCTGCAGAACACTGACCTTGAAAAGCAGAACATCAGCGGTGGCCTTTACATGGATCCTGTTCCCAGACTGAATGCCATGGCCACTGGGCTTTTGGGGATTTGTGCCACCTCCACAAAAGCAAATGCAGTAGTATGATAAGACATGGCTTCTCTCAACTAGATGTGGGCGTCACGTCTGATGGGAGGATATAAGTGTCCACGTGAATTGAGGTGAGGTGAACTGATTTTGTCTCAGTGAAACTCCAGAAGGTACAGTAGGACTGGCATATTAGTATTTAAGTAATTATAATTATATTAGCATGAACTTTATATTAGTAATATGACTTCAGTTTGAATGTGTTTGATAGCTGCTTTTCCCAAAGCAAATTTATATTTATTAATCTTAGTTACTTAACTAAAAATAATTTAGCCAACTTTTTTGTCCAATAAGCAATAAAACCTGAGATGGACACACAATGCAGTGCTAACATTTATCCACTGCAGTACCTGTATTTGATTAGCTGCACACTTTCGCATTGATTCCCAGATGAGGATGCGCTCCGTTGTTATGGTGATGCTGTTGCCAGCGCTAATGATGTCAGGATCAGAATGCAGGTCCAGCTGTCGACTCACCAATATCTCCATTACCTTGGAAAGTGAGGAATGTGGCAGCTGCATCACAATTGACACCACTGCCTGTGCGGGGCTTTGCAAAACACAGGTAGGATGAAGCAATATTCTTGTAACATTTTCTTTGAAATGGATTTGTGTACGTTTGACATATATATGAATTTATATGAATTTTCAGCCATTCAGCTATTACTCCAGCCTTCGGCGTAAAATGATCCTTCAGAAATCATTCTAAAATGTTGATATGGAGTTCAATTACTATTGGTACTCTGCAGTTCTTATCAATGCAAAAAAATAAAAACGTTTTTTTTTTTGCGTTAATTTTTTGATGAATAAAAAATTAAGAACAACAGCATTTATTTAAAATAGATGTCAGTTTATGACATTATAAATGTTTTTACTGTCACTGATCAACTTAATGCGTCCTTGCTGGATAAAATATTACTATTTTTTTTTTTTTTTTTCAATTTCATTCTTAACCCAAACTTTTGAATAGTGTGTCACACTTTCAAACAAAAACATTAAGCGGCACAACTCTTTTCAACTGAACAGTCTCTTGTGCACCAAATCAGCACATCAGAATGATATCTGAAGGATCATGTGACATTTAAGACTGGAGAAATGGCTGCTGAAAGTTCAATTTAGCTGTCAAAAGAATAAACTACACTTTAAAAGCTTTTACAGTATACTGCATTTATTTGACCAAATAAATGTAGCCTTAGCAAGTATGAGAGGCTTCTTTTAACAACATTAAAAGATAAAAGAGCACTAAAATACTTCACATTTTGACAGGAAAGTGTTTACCGTAGCCCAACGATGCCGAACTACCAGAACACCTGTAACTTCAGAGAATGGACCTACGAGACTTATGAGTTTAAAGGCTGCCCTGCCAGGGCCGACTCTATCTTCTCTTACCCAGTGGCTCTCAGCTGTGAATGCAGCAAGTGCAATTCAGACGTCACAGACTGTGGAGTTCTCAGCCAGCAGACAATCAGCTGCAATGTGTATTAGACAAAGAAACCAAACCCTGCTCTAAAACCACTTGAAAGCTTGTTGTACAGTTCTGCATATTTCATACTGTGTATATTGCATAATGGAATAAAACTAATATGAAACCTTTTCATATTATTTGTAAGCGCTAATAAATATAACATAACGCAAGAACCCATTAAAGGAAATATATTTATTTTTTTTTATTTCCTGACAGGTCTTCTGTGAGGAGCCGTTTCATCTTGTTGTGTTTCAGGAATCATCTGTGGGCTCTGGTGTCAATAACCTTTAAAGTCAGGCACAAATGGCACCATTAAAACAGCTCTCACATAGCGTAAACATAACTAATTTCCTGTGATAAACCATCTGTTACTGAACGCTTATACATGCAGACACTTTAATTTTGCTTGTGAAATCGGTGTGTGTTTACCAGAGCTTATAATTGTCCTTCCGAGACCAACTGTGCTCTCTCTGATACACTGAGCAAACTCACTGAAACCATACTACATTACATAATCAAATTAGTAATAGATCAATATGAATATCAGAGTTTTCGGGAAAAGGGGCATATTAATAGAGAAATGGGTTAGGGAACATCCCAAAGAGCCTTTAATACTCATTTACGGCAAGAAAAGGATTGGAGTAGATGATAGAAACAGAAGGCACATCATAACAAATGCTCTTTAAGGTGTCATCAACAAACGAGAACATGCATGACTTACAGTTGCATAGGAGTACAAACTTTACAAGATTAATGAGAAACAAATCATCTCTGTATCTAGAATTGTGTGTGTGTGTGTGTATACATTTATATGGTGGCACATTGCAGACACTTTTTCAAAATTAAAGGGTTAATCAGAATTTAAATTGATTAACTGATTTAAAATTCCCTACTATAACTCCCAAGCCCTTAAGTAATGAAATGAAAGGTTTACCCTAGCCTTAAATTGCAAGAATTGTAACAAAACAAAACAAACAAAAAGAACATCAAAATCTGCCTTGTGTTCTCTTGCAATATATTATCTCCTCTTCAAGTCAACTTTCCTGCATTTGTACAGTCTTATTGTTGTGCAGCTACAAGGCAAACTGGGCCTATGACAGATTGTTCTTTACCTTGACGTTGCTGGCTCCTAGCACTAGGTGGAGCGCCCTGAAAATGAAGCCTGAGACAAATGGGCCAATTAGAAAAATGTCTTAGACAATATCTAATAGCTGACATCACCAAACAAATACTAAAAGTGCCCTGCAATGAACCAACAAGTTTCTGTATATCAATCAGTTGGTTTATTGAGTAAATCAAAGAGCTAATTTTATTACTCAAATAAAAATACATTAAATAATGATAAAATACAACCAATGGCTACATGTTATGTTTGATATATTACTTAAGATTTAGTGTAGATGGAGTGATTCAGATAAAACTCTCAAAAGATACATTTTCCTAAGTGTTCACAGCATTTGAAGTTAGATCATATTTGTAAAATCCTTAGAATCAGCACTGCGCACTCTGCTTATGTTCAGATTTTATTTTTATAAGAGTGAAAACAAATTTCAAGTGCCAAAAACAGCTACAGCATTACAGCATAACTAAAAGTCGAACAATCCAGGAAAGATTACAGAAATGAAAATAACTGTGATAACATGGGAGAATAAAACACATTAGACAACATTATTTATTAAACTTTTAAATTAAAAAGAAGAAACAATGTTGCAAATGAACCAAGCACTTCTGCAATGTCCATATTCCAAGCCAGTGACAGTCTTTTCTGCTCAGAAGCAGAAGTGGTGTCATCTTCTTGGTCTTCCAGTAGCTAACTGACAAACTTGTTGCGAATGATCTCTCCCCCCTCTACCTCCACCTGCTCATACAACCATTTCCGGTCACATCGGCACTCAACACCGCACTTCCTTGAGCCACACTCAGGACATGGGTAGAAGCAACCCATGCAGTCTACATCTAGACAGTCACACAAATCCCTTCCACATGAGATCAACAGGCCTTTGCTGTCATACACTTTACTCTTAAGAGACAGGGTCTGTCTGAGGGGACAAGAAAGATGGCAAAAAAAGGGATAAGTTCATCTAAGCTTTAGGGTTTATTTCAATGCTGAAAACACTTTGAATACAACTGCAATTCCATTAACTGAAACCATGATTTATATTTTAATCTTCATTATGACTGAGGCAGTATGTTCATGAGTTTGAGAAACTAGAAAGACAGATACCTGTCACCTAACGAGAGCTTCCCTGCACGTCTCCGGTCATTCACACCTCTGGCCTGTAATAAAAAAAAAAAAGACTGTTATAACTGAACTATAGCTCTTCCTTTTTAAATGGCAACTATTATTTTATGAAGCAATGCTTTGATCACACCTAATATGGCACACTCTGCTAAGGCACTGATTCCAAACCCGTGAGGTTGTGGATTCGAATCCAGGGGGGTTCATGTTGTGGGTGGTGTTGGCGCAGTGGATAAGACACATACCTTTGGTGTGAGAGACCCGGGTTCAAATCCACTGTGAGACACCAATGTGTCCCTGAGCAAGACACTTAACCCCTAGTTGCTGCAGAGGCATGCCACCTCTGACATATATAGCAATTGTAAGTCGCTTTGGATAAAAGCGTCAGCTAATTGAATAAATGAAAATGTAATGGTCAAGCACATTTCAGATTTGCTGATATGGGATAAAATTTATAAATAAATAAATAAAGGTAATCGTGACTTTTACCCTTGCAACTCCGACTGAGAAAAGTCACAATTAACTTTACTATTCTTATTCAGTTGTGAAAAAACAACAACAATACAAAAAAAAAAAAAAACAATAGAACTGCAAGAAAAAAAGTTAGAAGAGCATATGTATAAAAAACAAACAAACAAAAAAACAACAAAACAAAGGATTAATTGTGAGATAGAAAGTCAGCATTACCTTTTTTTAATTCCATGGCGAACACAAAATTCTATACTTTTCTATAATGAAAAAGTTATTTAGAGTTTAATTTGTGTAATCTATCTATCTATATATAGATATATATATATATATATATATATATATATATATATATATATATATATATATATATATATATATATATATACATACACATACATACATACACACAGCAAAACAGAAATACCTTAAAACCAATTTCTTTTGGTGAAAATACTAGTGGCCTAAGACTTTAGCACAGTACTATATATATATATATATATATATATATATATATATATATATATATATATATATATATTAGCGCCGGGACTTTAACGCGTTAATTGAGATTAATTAATTACACACAAAATAACGCGTTAAGATTAATTAGTTATTGAAAAAAATTTCCCGCATTTTTAAGAACTTATTTTTGCACCGCGGAACGTTTCTCACTGGATGAGTTTCGGCGGACCGATTATACTGAAGCACCAACTAGCGTTCGCATATCACCGCAGCACATGATCGAACCTCAAGTATCACCCAGGCAGCAAGGAAGTCGATTTGAAGTTGAAGTCGGCTGCGAGCTGCCATCTTGTAGCAGAACTTCACTTGCGTTAGCATTCCCAATGACTCCCATTCATTTTAGCGTTACTTTGACAGCGAATAACTTTACATCTGAGGCGTTTAAAGACTCCGTTTGTCCATTATTTATTTCTAAAGATACACGACAATGTATAAAGGGCTCCATTACCTTCTATGTTACATTATGGCCCCGTAGAAACAGTTTTTGTAAAAAATAGGCTAAGGATTGCGTCATAACCACTCGACTCTCTGTCGCATTACCGTACAGACGGGAGGAGAAGCTCGCAGGCAATTAACTTAATATGGCGTACTGGCGTTACATTTTAAAATACTATACATAATAATTAATCAGAATACTTACTCCTGCTCACTCACACCAAAGAACTCCCCACTCAAGCTCGCCGTCTCTGCAAGATTAACGATGGCAGTTTGCACGCACAGCCACTTAGAAGATTTACATCTGTCAGACAGGTTGCTGACGTCGTCAAGCTTCGTTTGAGTCTGCACTTTAGAAACGGAAGTGCTAAAAAACGCTAAAAATGGGCTTCAATTGTCTCAGTTGAGTTCCAATGACACGCTGTGTCCATTGTTTTTACTGTCTATGGTATCACCTCAACGCAAAACATATAGCAGCTAGCGTGGACTTTACACTTTATGTTGAACTATGTATTATTTTGTTGGTGCAACTGGCAGTTTATGTTAAACTCTTTATTGTTTTGGCCAAGGTTATTGAGAGTTGGACTTAGTATGTTATGGCCTCTGAAGCAACAGAGAGATGTTTTCTAATAGTCAGGGTTTCCAATGTTCTGAATGTAATTGACAGTATTGTGTATTACTTAAAAAACACTTTACAGAAGGTTCCAGCACCTATAAGCAACCTGAATTTCTGAAATGTACTATTTCTAAATTGTTTCTAAATATGCTATTGCTACACTTAATGGTAAATATTGCACAAGTCTGCTAGACTTGGTTGAACAAAAATAAACAATATTTTGTTGCTTAAGCTTATGTATTCAGTCATTATTCAATGGTATACTATAAATCCATGTGAAAAAAAAATTACTTCGCAATGTTCTCAGATCAAATATTTATATGCGATTAATTTCGATTAATTAATTACAAAGCCTATAATTAATTAGATTAATTTTTTCAATCGAGTGCCGGTATATATCTATCTAGAGTATATATCTATATATCTATCTATATATAATCTATATATATATATATATACACACACACACACACACACACACACATCATATATTTATTTTAATTTTGATTATAACTGACAACTAAGGAAAATCCCAAATTCAGTATCAATTTGAATATTGTGAAAAGGTTCAATATTGAAGACACCTGATGCCACACTCTAATCAGCTAATTAACTCAAAACACCTGCAAAGGCCTTTAAATGGTCTCTCAGTCTAGTTCTGTAGGTTACACAATCATGGGGAAGACTGCCGACTTGTCCGAAAGACGACCATTGACACCATGCACAAGGAGGGCAAGACACAAAAGGTCATTGCAAAAGAGGCTGGCTGTTCACAGAGCTCTTTGTCCAAGCACATTAATAGAGAGGCGAAGGGAAGGAAAAGATGTGGTAGAAAAAAAAAAGTGTACAAGCAATAGGGATAACCGCACCCTGGAGAGGATTGTGAAACAAAACCCATTCAAAAATGTGGGGGAGATTCACAAAGAATGGACTGCAGCTGGAGTCAGTGCTTCAAGAACCACTACCCACAGACGTAAGCAAGACATGGGTTTCAGCTACTGCATACCTTGTGTCAATCCACTCTTGAACAACAGACAGCGTCAGAAGCATCTACAGTAAAGACAAAAAGTACTGGTCTGCTGCTGAGTGGTCCAAAGTTATGTTCTCTGATTAAAGTAAATTTAGCATTTCCTTTGGAAATCAGGGTCCCAGACGGGAAGAGAGGAGAAGTACACAATCCATGTTGCTTGAGGTCCAGTGTAAAGTTTCAGTGATGGTTTGGGGTGCCATGTCATCTGCAGGTGTTGGTCCACTGTGTTTTCTGAACACTAAGTTTTAGAGCACTTCATGCTTCCTGCTGCTGACCAACTTTATGGAGATGCAGATTTAATTTTCCAACAGGACTTGGCACCTGAACACAGTGCCAAAGCTACCAGTACCTGGTTTAAGGACCATGGTATCCCTGTTCTTAATTGGCCAGCAAACTCGCCTGACATTAACCCCATAGAAAATCTATGGGGTATTGTGAAGAGGAAGATGTGATATGCCAGACCCAACAATGCAGAAGAGCTGAAGGCCACTATCAGAGCAATCTGGGCTCTCATATCACCAGAGCAGTGCCACAGACTGATCGACTCCATGCCACGCCACATTGCTGCAATAATTCAGGCAAAAGGAGCCCCAACTAAGTATTGAGTGCTGTACATGCTCATACTTTTCATGTTCCTACTTTTCAGTTGGCCAAGATTTCTAAAAAATCCTTTCTTTGTATTGGTCTTAAGTAATATTCAAATTTTCTGGTGTGTAATGAATGAATATAATATAAAAATTTCCCTTTTTGAATGGAATTAGTGAAATAAATCAACTTTTTTGATGATATTCTAATTATATAACCAGCACCTATATATTATTTTCAATGTTCATGTTGTATTTGCATGCTATTACTGTACTGTGAAAATCAGCATATCCACACAGACTTGTCTTATCGACACACCTTGCGGCCAACACCTTTAACGTTTGCTCTATTCACAAACAGTAAATTTGAAAATGAGATTTTTCTCCATTAAGATTAAACACCAAAAAAAGTATGCGACATGTTAGTGACATGCAGAGAAGCTAAAAACAGACTAAAGTAAGCGTTAGTAATTGCATATTTGGCACAGTACGAGTTACCTTCAGGCTAGAGTCTCTTACAGGTTGTCTTCTGTCTTTTGTGATTTGTTTGGCTCTGTCTTTATCAGAAAGTGAACTAAACCGACTGGAATCATTTGCATCCTTTGCCACAAATCCTCCTCTGTTTTTCCGTAACTCAATCTGTAAAATCAATAAATAAACACCATGAATAAAACAATGAGCGGGATTACATTGCTGAAGCAGTTACATAGGTATTCTTGAGCTCGACAATGAGAAAAACTTTGAAAGTGCAAAGACACACACCTTTGTACGATCTCCTCCAGAGTTTGCAAAAATAGTGGGCACGGCATCCTCTCTGAGAAACAGTTTTCCATTATAGTCACGGAAACAGTCAGGCTGGAAATGCTCCGAGCACAAGCAGGAGTTCTGAGTGGGAATAAAGTTCTTTCTCCCAAGGTTTCTTACCCATTGCTCGGCTAGCTGAGGCTTGCTGATTGGAAACCTGAAAAGAGAGACAGTTAAGGTTGCAACTCCATTAGATACTGTTACTTCAATAAAGTTTATCTAGACGTGCATATTGTATTCTGAAATCAGCAACCTATGCAAATCACCTACATTTAAAAGAAACTGACCAATCATATCAGCATATCAAATTCAATTACAAGCATTACATTTTTTATAATATTTGGGTATCTATATCTGCGACTTCTTGACTAGAATAAAAATAAAAAACGTCACAGCAACTCGTAAACGATGAAGCCTAACATGCTCAAGTGTGTCAAAACTGCTATTATATTCGTGCTTACCTGTAGAATCTGATCTCTGACCCTTTGGCAAACCGATTTGAGCAATCAGTAGCTGAACAGGAGATCGGCATGGTTCTGTATTCGTGTTAAAAACGTAAAAGAATTTGTTATTGTTCCACACTGCCAAAAACCATCTTTCAAAGGCAATAGCGCGAGGGCGGCAAAATGCGGACCGTGTTAACTGCGCATGCGCTGTTGTGTTCATCGTTTAGCTGCCACTGGACGTGCACACACCATAGAGATCCATTATTAGTGTCAATGGTAATCATGTAGTTTTTTGCATGTGAGAATATGCCATTGCGTCCATGTTTGAGTCAAAACAACACCCTTTTTCTTAAGAGCACTTGCTTCAAGAATAAACAAATGAAAAAGAAAATAAATAGAAAAAGTGAAGTTGTGAACTTTTATTTTGAAATAAATCGTAACCGGAGTTACGTGAACCCGGAACAGTGGCACAATGAGCTTCTGAATGAATCATTTGGAGGATTTAGTGGAAACTGGCTGTGTGGGGGAGACAAATCTAAATTTGTCATTGTATAAATGCACACATATATGATGCTCTTGAACTGTAATGTGGATATTATGTAAAACAACTTTTTTGGAAACAGATTAAAACAATGATAATAAATCGATGTATTTTTTATGGAGTTAGACAAGGAGTTTATTTTACAAATCCACCTATTTTGAATGGCTGCAACACTGAAAATATTATTTACGATGGAAAACAAATAAGACGATTAAATACTGATTAAATATGTATATTAATATTTTCACTGAGAAAATTCATATCAGTATAATATTTATCATATGTTCACGTTAACCTATTTTCTGAAAATATCTCAAATAATAATATTTGTAAGGTTTGATGGAGAGGATACAGTCCTGGTGCATACAGAGGATGATTAATTCTGGACTATGGGTTCATCTTGCCCACATGAAGGTTAATTGTAACTGACACAGAGAACTCTTGTGCTTCATGCGCTGGCCAAGGGAAGTGTCTTTTCTTTGTTTAGATGGGCTGGTTTTGGTTTTAGATTCAGTTTGTTGTCACCTGACCATCACAGCTTTACTGTAATATTTTTATGCTTTCATATGATTTCTTCTTGAATATTAATTTATGTTGTGCCTTTCCATACAAAATAATGCTATGCATAACTTGGTATAATTGTCTCTTCCATTCTCAGCATCTTGGCCTCATTCTGGTTTCCCTCACAAGCCTCGTCTGCACAGAGAGCTTTGAGAGAGAAACCTTTCTAGATGCTGGTTTGATGTAACTTCCTTGAAGTAATACTTTGTGAAAATATTACATAACTGTAATACAGTTAAATAAAAAGAATTGTTTCAATTGATTGATCTGAATAAAATAGTCTTGAGCAAGGTGAAATTGTGGATTCTGGGCAATGGGAAACTGGCACTGATTTGCCCATGACATTACTTTGATTTCAGCCTTGAAACTGGTTCCTCTTCCACTGGACCGCAGGCAAGTTGTTATTATGGTCCATGTTAAAGGAATAGTTTGATCAAAAAATGTATATTCTGTCATAATTTACTCACCCTGTTGTTTAATTTTTGGGTGAACTATACTTTTAATGTATGGTGGTCAAACTAACAACATTCTCATATTATTGTCACCAGAACCAAGTGTATGATTACCGTGTACTGGATGGAAAAGTGTATATAAATACCCAGAGCATGCTGTCCCTCTGTCCCATCCAAATGACAAAAATAACCCACCGAGGTGAGCAATGAGCAGTGAATGCAAAAATATGAATTGTGAGTATGACATGTTATGATACACATTACATGCTTGTGCCGATTCTTTGCAGATAGATTGCCTGTGGAAGAAAATCCCTCAGAAAACACACTTTGTATGTGGGCCACAAAAAACCTTCACACCTCAGACCTACAGGAAAAGGTTAGGTTTGGAAATAGCGTTTAACATGTAGTGATTGACTAAATGGTATCATTCACCACATCTCAGTTTTATGAGACACTTTCTGACTGTGCCAAATAAATCATCATACATCTGCTTGTTTGTCATATAGGTTTCTTTGACCAAGATAGCGCAAGAGAAATGAAACAGCGGGAAAATAACAGAGACTGGGGAGGCCAGCCCCACACAGCCCAACAGAAAAGACAATCTGACCGTTCTGGAGCCTAGAAAAATCAAACTTGTTGATCAAATTTATTGTTATTTGTTTGACTGCATACCTTAATCCAAATAAATGATGCTTTTATTACGATCACCCTCTTTACCTATAGTGTTATGTTCCTCTTGTCAAGCCCTCCAGCTTACAGAAGTCCTCCTGATTGGACTTGTTTTTATTTAAAAAGAAGAAACCTGTTTTGCATTCTGAAAAAAATTATTCTGATTCTGAATGTAGAGCGTGCTTGCATGATCACCGGATGAACCTAAGGGTAAAGAAATCACAGAATGGATTTGTGAATCCAGGAATATGTGCATTCATGTTCTCCTCCCGCAGTAACCACTATTTAATGGTTTCCTTCATTCTTGTGTAAGACAAGAAAATTAATTAATGAACTTACATTTTTATGATATTTTATTTAAATACATTCATTGACAAATAAACATACTTAAATATTGATTTTAGCAGTTCAGCGGTCTTGCAGACAGGGGGCGCTGATTGGCTGTGTTCTGTGTAAGGGGTGCGGTATACACTGCTGAGAAGTTGTATTTAATGGTTTTCGACTAGGTTTTCATGTTTAGTTTTATATATTTCTGAAGGTATTATACTTATATCATCTTTTTTTTTCTTAATCCAAATGTCGAAAGTATGCACATCCAAAAATACGGTATATTCATTAATATTAAGGACTTTTTTTAGGCCTATATGTATGGAAAAACATTCACTTAGATTAAGTAGCAAAATTGGCATATTGTTAATCCTAAAGGATGTCTGATGAAGGTATGTTGTCTGAAATTTTGTGCTTGGTGAGAAAACCACCAAAAATCCCTTTTTCCTGACTTCATATTAAATTTAATAATTAGTAATTAAGGTGTCATTGGATGCTACAAGCACTTTTACAAGTGGTTGGAACTGAAATGTGTGTTGGCAGTGTTTGTACACAACCACCTTATACTGATAAAAACCCACCATTTTTTTTTTTTTTTTTTTTATCTTGTTAAATAATTTCCACTTTCTCAAACGAGATCAATCTTTCTCAGAGCAGCTCAGAGGAGAAGGGTGGGGTCAGCAGAGCTCATTAACATTTAAAGGTGTCATGTGATTTCTTTCCTCTTTGGAGTGTTGGAGTGTTGCCCTCCCCTCCCCGAAACGGCTTATTCTAACACGCCCCCACATGTCTATGTCAGTATGTGGGAAGATTTGCTTAATGCCACCCAGATGTTCACGCAAAGAAAGAAGGTGTACCTTTTATTCTCGTGGTAGTATTGTTGTTGCCGCCACCATGTCGTATAGACGCTGTGTGTTTCACCATAAAAATCAAAACTAGAGACATGAACCTTGTGAAAATCGACGCATTTCAGAAACCGTAACATAGAGGAGAAACAATAATGTACAGTATGTGGAAAATAATGTGTTAAAACCACATAAACATATTTCATTACACCAAATACACAAAATAATGTTCTTTTTACTAGCATCATATGACCCCTTTAAAGGAAAATGCTGCAAAATGACTTGCTCTGAAAAGAGCTGTTTTGACAGGGTAAAAAGGGTGTTTTTTACACTGAGAAAAAAAAAAAAACTATGTTACAGACATTTCATTAAGACCATTAAGTCATTGAGAGTTCTGTATCATTAATGGATAATTAGTTATTCCTCCACCTGGCCATAGATCTATCGGCATAAATACATTTATATATGTTCTTAGCACAGAGTTGAAAATCTTTGTCAATATTTGTAAAAAGTAATTGAAGCATTTTCTATGCATTGGGTCTGTTTTCAGAATTTCCCACATTTCTTAGGCACTGATTCTTGTTATTTTTATATTTATATTTAACCAACTGAAATGAGTCATTACAGTACTGAGACATTACCCCGAAATATGATATGGCCTTTTGAACAAATAGATTACAGCAAACACACTGCTCAATCTTTCTATTGAAAATGAATGTTTATTCATCTTGGTTTTTATAAAGATTTTTATTTTTCTTCAGATGGAATGTAATGTAGAGAGAAAGACAGTACAAACACGAGCATATAATATTTCTCTCTCTCTCTCTCTCTGTGTGTGTGTGCGTTACACAGACGTGACAGAGTTTTCCGTGCTGTGTGAGCCTGTGTCATTGGTTTTCACTTCTGCTTTTTGTATTTTTGTGTTTTTTTGTGTTTTTTTTTTTCCATCATGCGTGGTGGTGTCTTAAACTGTCTTAAACTCGAGAATAGCTTTTTGTAATTTTTTTTTTATATATCTACCCACTTTGGTCATGTTTCTGCTCTTTAAATGTTTAAATGTTGTAAATGTTGGTCTTACATCACAAAAGCTACTGAAATGTAAAGGACGTAAAGTTTACTTCATTAATGCAAAGGTGAATAATACAAAAGGACTGGAAAATAAAATAGTTTTAAACCATAAGCTCATGGTAAGAGTTCTGGTCCATTTTGCCATTTACTTGTTTTCAAAGAGAAAAATAAATTCTCTCTTGTTTTCTCCAAGTCTTGTTCTCTCTTTTTATGCATATGTTTACATGTAAAGCTTCCTTTCGGTGTGGCTTTTGCCAAGTACCTCTCCACTAAACTGGTAGGTGAGTTTCTTCTTGATCTTCCTGACTTCTCCCGTCTTGCCATAGTTTCTCAGTGCCCTTGCCATCTTCTGGTAGGTCATCTTCTTGCGGTTTCCCTTCTGTACGCCCCAGCGGTGTGCTAAAGCTTCTTTGTGCTTTGAAGAGAACTGGAATATTCCTTTTTCTCGGTCAACCCACCAGATGCTGTCCTTCATGTCACCATTTCGGAGAAGGTCCAGCAGGAACTGATACAAGCGAATTTTCTTCTTGTTACCTTGAAAACAAAGGGAATGAACACTTACAGCTTGATTCTAGAAGACTGCAAAAGTCAACAGGTACTGGGTTTGCATTGCTTATCCAATTTTCCGAAGATCACTATGGTTGTGTCCTTATGAGGTGAGATTGGTCTTAGCTTTTGTCCTTACCATGCTCGCCTCCTGTTGTTGATGTAATATGGTCCCTCATACACTCCTCATCGGACACCTCTAACGGAGGACTGCGACTGCTGGGGTCATCGTCATCCGAGCTGCGCTGGAGAGGAGACGGCTGTACACTGTGAGGGTAACACACAGATGGCCGTGGCAAATATGCCATCTGTGAAGACATAAAGTACATAATTATCAGAGAGCACACACAGATAAAAAATAGAGGTTCCAGTAAGAATCAACTAATTTAATTCTATAATTAATTATATAGTTTAAATTTCATAAAGAAAAACATACTGGTGCTCATGAATGCTGGTCTCCAAAACAGCAGTTGTCCTGGCAGAAAATTAACAGTACATTATCCTTTAAGGTTTACGAATGTTTCCATATGCGAGAAGTTTACAGACATGTAGTAGGCTAAAGAACTTTTCTCTAAGAGAATATACTGTAGCTAACTCACATAAACTCTATAAAGTAAGTATTTTTTGATTTCTTAAGTACCATTTGAGAATTGTTATTTTAAAGGATTGAATGCAAATATGAGAGCTGTACAACCACGGCTGTGCAGTCATGTGGTCTGAAATGTGTCATCTGGAGATTTCAGACTCGTTCAACATTAAGAAATAGGAAATTTACATTTTATATATCGTCAATATAACAGAGCAGTGAAATTTCAAGCTGCAGAATATTTTGTGTTAATTACTTTACAGGAACATGTGAAAGAACAAATAAAAAAAAAATTCAGTTAAACTGCTCCACTGTAAAAAGCCCTCACAAAACCCAAAGTGTCATGAGTCGTTGTAGTCTCATGTGATTGCACACAGTGCTGGGGTAGCAATTTCTTGAGGCATGACAGTTGAAAACTCTGATGACTTCAGGAGAATGTCCTCAAAAACATAGGACAGTCAAACTATTTTGACATTGAAAAAAAAAAACATAAGGCGCATGTTTTTGTGGATATGCTATTTTGTGCAGGGCCTCAGAGGTCATGGTAGTTGTGTAAATGTGAATTTAGGCTAATAAAGACGTGCCTGTTTTGCCCATTAGAAACTTGCATAGCCCTGGCACAGATAGAAAAAGGAAAAGAAGTAGAACAAGAAGAAGTTCCTAATATGTGGCATATGAACAATTGATGTTATGGGGGAGGGTTCGAACAACACAAGCAAGGAACGCGAAAACTGTGCGCAAAAGTGAGTCAGTCAATTCACTATAGAGAAAGTGAAAGTAAAAAAAACTGCATTAATGGCGCATATGAGACGAGAGACGAAACTACTCCAGCATATGCTGATAATGGTATATAACTGTCTTAAGTTATTTCTTTCATATTTATCTTGTGGCCCCTATAGCCTAGTGGAAACATGAGAAGAAACGGATTTTGCGTTAAACAGGTTATTTTTTAAAATTGGTGCACGAAATAAATTGATGCACTTAATATTAATTGACTGCAGTGTTAATAATGTTAATTATAGGCATATAATTCATTGTATAAGTTAATAGACTTGTTAAAAAAATAAATAAAATTGTAAACATTTTCTATGACGCCTAAGCTCATAAACTGAACTTTATCCTCGAATGGCGTTTATAATTGAATAATAAAAGTAACCTAATAATAATAATAATAATAGTAAAAGGCCTAATAAGAAGAAGAATGTAACAGGTCTACATTAATTGGAAATCCTAAATCCTCTTAATATTGCCAATTTTTGATGCTTTTGACAATATCTATGGCTATCGTCGACACATGATAAAACGCAGGATGAGCTGATCGCGGGGTGCATTGAGAGTGACTGTCAGAAAAAGAAATTACTAAATAGAATAAATAATTAAATAAAAAATACAACTAAAATAAAACAATGAAAAAAGCCTATTAATTTGTAGGCTGAGTGTCATATTTGGCAGTTGGCATTAGAAATGATATTACCAATAACAGTGGCATATGAGAAGTTTAATACCGCAGGGAAAAGAAACAGAAGGTCGCTGAATCTTCAAGCTATTTAGATAGTTGAAGCTTATAGACATTACTTTTACTCAATTTAATAATTTTTTCAGCACCCCCTCTGAACTGTCCCAATTGCTACACAAGACTAGCCCAGTCGCGTTTCGAGGAGGGTTCTCCGGTATATATAGCCTATATATATATATATATATATATATATATATATATATATATATATATATATATATATATATATATATATATATATATATATATATATATATATATATATATATATATATATATATATATATATATATATATATATATATATATACATATATATAATAAATAATGCTTTCGTAGGGGGTAGTGTACAGTATACATGTTTTTCTGCAGGGTTCCTCCGGTGAAGTTCGAATTCATATCCCGTTACTGGAGTCGCTTCAACCCGCGGCAACAGTGTTAAAGTAGCCCAGTTCTGCGGGAAAATCACGGATTCGGCAAGTGAGGTGATGCAAAAGAGCAAACCAGGCTTTTTTTTTTTTTTACCAAAACACTGTGAGGCAAGGCAGGGGGAGACTTAAATGTTTCTAAACTTAAAACGCATCGTTGACCCTTTTGCTTTGTTTAACTACTTACAGAGTTATTTAAAGTATAAAACATTGTTAAGTATTCCTAATGTTACAAAGATTTATACTTCATTTGAATCATTTATTCATCAAAGAATTATGAAGGGGGAAAACATGCAGTTTTATGGTTTACAAAAAGAAAAATATTAAGCAGCACTGTTTTCAGATTTGATAATGATAAGAAATGTTTCTTGAGCTCCAAATCCGCCTATTAGACTGAGGGACCATGTAACTCTTAAGACTGGAGTAATGGCTCCTAAAAAATCAGATTTGCTGAAATTATTAGCATTTTAAAATATAAAATAGTTATTTAAACTGTAATAATACTTCACAATATGAATGTTTTTACTGTAATAATGCAGTAAATAAATGCATTCTTGGTAAGCATAAAGGTTTTCTTTTTCAAAACCATTTTAAAAAATCAAGGACATCTACAAAGGAAAAGCTTTCTGTTGTGACAGACTTTGGTTAGAGTCTGCCTTCAAGATGAAGTCCAACCAAAGGAAGGGAAATCAATCACTGCGTTGTGAGAAAAATATCTTAAATGATCTCTTTAAAGAGGTTCTCTTTGATTTTCCACCCACAGAGCAGTCTATACACATGTTAATATAAACATCTTTTTGTTCAAATATCAAAAAAAGACACTTAATGGCTAATAAACAGATCAGGGTTGAATTACATTATGCTTTCTGTATAAATGCTAACATCATACGTATGTCTTTTTGTGTTCGTGCTAAGTGTCGTTCTAACTGTCTTCAAGCTGTAACATTTGTGCGCTTGAATGTTAGTGTCACAATAAAGAGTGGTTTTGTTTGTGTAAGTGGGGATGTTCTGTAACGGCAGTTGATGAGTGTGCAGACTTGCAGTTATGGTGACAGTGTTGAGTCTTGGTCAGGATAAGGCTTAGTTGAGCAATAGCTTGGGCACAGATGCTTTCTACAACCTCCTAACCAGCATCAACAACCACTTGAGTCACGAAGCACCAGATAAATAGAACCAAAAGTTATTAAAAGTGATATAGAAATACAAGAAAGATTTCTCTGTTCTCAAATGGCTCCTGCACTATATTTAACAAAATGGTTACTTTTCATCACCAATAATGCGACCAGAGCACACACAGATTTCAGACTTCAAAACACAGAAGACGGTGTTCTCACACATAAAATGAAAGTGAAAGATGTGAAAGTGATGTGGGTATTTAATAGAAGGTGTTTTCTAGATAATGTAGGTCTCACCTGTGGAGGGGGCAGAGTGAGGTGATGCCCGGTCAGGCCTGGGTCGATAAAATGGCCCGACTCAACGTCTGGGAAGCGATGCACATTTGATGCATGTAGTGGCTGTACGCTCTGTAGCTCTGTGAAGTGGCTCTCTGGCAGGTTCTCGAAATCCACTGGATGGACATGATGGCTATTATAATCCCAGGTGTGATCTAGACAAGGACAATGAAGTTGAAACGGAGGATCAGCGGAAAGCATCTTTTAACGAGCAAAAGAAATTTGACAATATGTCACATGCTCTTTGTGTAAGCTGGTACCAGCAACTAATAAATCAACCATGTCACGTCATTCTGTCCGTCAATTCAATCGCATGCAAGAAATTACATTTACTTTCTCACTTATTTACTTGTCACCCTGTTTCCTGTTCACACCACCATTTCCTTTGCAGTTTTTGAATAGCCTCAAGCATGTTTTTACATTTTTTTTTTTTATTTGCCATTGTATTTAATGGTTTTAAGTCCTATATAGAAACATAGAAAATAATGTACAGCATGTTTTTGTGCACCTGTTTTTATTTTCAATATTTTGTCCTCAATGTAAGCAATCTAATTCTATGGAATTTAAATCCCTTTAATGTTCATAAAAGTTGTAGTCAAGTTATATATTACTTTTCTTTTTCTTTTTTTTCACATTTTCTGGAGAAACTTATGTGCACATTCCTCCAGTGAACATAAATAGTTCTTACATAAGTAGTTTGACAAGTCTTGTGAAAAAGAAAAGGAAAATTTACTCGGCTCTTCCTTTACTGCTGTATAACTAAACTCAAAACAGTTTTCAGTTTCTCTGTTATTCAACTTCTTCGAAAATCAGCACATAGCTGCCTGACGAAAGGACTGACTAAATAACACAAAGGTTAAACCATAGAGCACCATCAACTGTTTTAAAAAGGACTCTCACAGTCCCATATACAGTAATGAAACGCAATCACCATACTCGCCCTTAAAGACAGAAACCGCTGCTACTGTTTAACACGCTATTTCAGAAGTCTACATAGCTAAATTGCTATATTGTCTGATTTTGGACAGAAACCCTTGGGGATATTTGTCGTTCTACGTCTGTAGTTTTCTTGCCTGTCAGAACGAGGCATCTGTTTCCTGCTTTGTGCTAGGTCACTCGCCCGGTTCCACTCGCTCGCTCTCCTAACGTCCCCTTACAGTTCAGTCCCAGCTGCCCTGGGTGTGATTTTGATCCGTTAGCTTAATATAACAAGATGCTGTTTACATGGGTCTCTTTAGGTGTTATAACACGAAGCTGATTATAACATGAAGCTGATTACATGAAAGAAGACATCTTCAAAAATGCAGGCCATTTAAAATGGGGAAAAGAAAAAAAAAAACTAAAGAAGAAAAAAAAATTCTGTGGTTAAAGAGAAATATTGAAGTTGTTAAATTTAAATACAGGTGTTCATCCCAAGTTAAATTAATTATTGGTTTACTGGTTATTATTGGTTTATAAATCTACTGGTGAAAAAACAAACAAATTTTGATAATGTTTAATTACAAGGAACTCACCATTCTGACTCTCGTCAATGATATACTGATACTCCATTGGTGGCCGATACATCTCTGACTCAAACATTTCCTCTGTTTGCTGCTAAGCAAATAGAGAAGAGACAAATAGTGACCAGTTTGAATGACTGGAGCCAACACCAAAATAATAATACACTGTACCATATAGGAAAAGCCTCACATCTTTGGTTAAAACTGCCCAGTAATCTTTTTGTACAGATGGTGTCTGTGACATCCAGCCAGTCCAGGTTACTCTCTCTCTACTCTCTTCTTTCTACGTAGAAATTATGATTATTATACAATTTGGAGAAAATTTTATTTTTTCATTACACCAATGTAAATCATAGCCTGTTACAACAAACATACCACTACATGTTAGCTATACTTACAGACATATATTAATATTCAGTATATTATCCAAACCCAAATGAATTAACTAAACTGTCAAAGGACCTCTAATTGATCCACTACACATGAATATAGATGTTTAAAACCAACACATGTAGCTGAATATCAAAAGACTGTCGTTCTGAAGTGGGTGGCACAAGCACGTATGCACCTTGACACTAACTATTCTACATTAAAAAAAAGAATTAAAAAAAAAACATAATAAATACATAATTTTTTTTACAAATAATCCAAAAGATAAAAAAGACTGACGGATGTCAAAACACAAATATTACACACAAAAAAAGATCCAGCTGTTCTTACGGTAACTAGTACGTCCATGGCAAGTCCTCGTAATGCCGTTCGACACACTGACAGCAATATAACAAGAAGTGCATTGTGTATGCATCTATTAAAAGCAGCGGCATCATATTAGAACCATTTAGTGAATCAAAACTACTCACGGTTGGGATGATGTACCCCTCCATTCTGTACGGATGCAGCATGGGTTCCTCGCCGCCTGACACTTGATCTGCAGCTCTGATGCTTTCTCAAGGGCTTTCAAAACTGTCCCCGTACCATTGCTCAACTCTAAATTTCCTCTTACCAAATGAAACCAATGATCTAACTCACGCACCTTATCACGCAGGGGGCCTCTAAGGTATCCAAAGGCCCAAAAAAGAAGTCAAGCAGAGATACACTGCAGAGGGCAACCCACCCTGGCAGTGGCCGTAGAAAAGGGACACAGTTTCTGTTTGTTACTTCTTTATTTTTGGGGTGTGTGTCTGAGTGTGTGCGTAATCGCTGGAGGTTCCTGATTTTAGGGTAATGGCAGGTGGGGATTTTATCTTTGCAGTTAGAATAGGCGTAAAGTGTCACCTCCCCCAGTGGCCAATCAGAGACCGCTCAGCTGACCGCTCTTCTTCCTGTCCACCTCCATGAGGCTTGTTGTTTTATAGAAAGTCCTTAATGCAGGATGAAAATACACAAACACTGGTGCCATTTTCAGAAATGTAATGTTTTATGTAAAAACTTTCCAGACTTTTATCAATTAAAAATGCTTCATATTTTTTAAAGATCAGATTTTTGTCTGGTAATTAAAGCGATGAGACCATGAGCCAACAAAATAAATTTGACAAATATGTCACATAAAAATTAAAAAGATAACTGATCCATAAATAAATCAGGGAAAACTTCTAGCTGGTCTAATGTTCACATCTTGGTTGCAGACTGAGCATCTTCTGACAGATAAGATTGCTGATCATGTTGCATTTCCTATCTGCATCAGTACAGTACATGCTGGGAGATGAGATACAACATCCTGCATGACAATAATGAAACAAGCGTCTATCTTTATCAAAACTTTCCACCTGCCTCAAACCTTCTGTCTGCCTTTTTTCTGGTCATAAAAATAACAACACTGTAAAAATCACTTACAGTAGTGTCCTCATCTACTATACCACATGTCCAACCTATCACAAAGTTAAGCTGCAGCATGAAGATAAAGATAAAAATGTTATATATAACTAAAGATTGTACTTGTTTGCATTTATCTCTGTGAGTGTTTGTATGCATGCTTCTTCATTCTATAAATGGGCCAATTTTAACTCCAAAAGATAGTTTTTGACGCTTTAAAAATAAAAAGCACACACAATAGTCAGGCAAATCACCTTATACAAATTACCCTAAGTGATTACCTTTGGGTTTATGTGCAATAGCATTTCTGTATTAATAATTTAATACAGTATGATCGTGTTCACATGTAGCCACATATAATCAACAGTTACTGTTACTACAATAAAACTGTGGTACTGTAGCTTGTTATCAGAAAAGGAAGGGAAAAAAGAGGAATAAAGCTTCATACTGTTTCAAGGTGATCCTATTATTGTTGTTTTATACACAATTATTAGAAAAATATATATATAACTGTTCATCCCATAACAATATGATTAATCAATTTGTATTATGAACTATCCAATTATATGTTTTGCCATAACTTGTGCCTCTGAATTTAAAGTGTATGTATATTTAGTGTCTTTAAAAAAGTGAGATATTATTGCCAATCACCGTCTAGATGCAAACATGATCATCCTGTCAGCTTTCTTTTGGTGACCTATAAGACTATACTATCACAAAGACACTTGCACATCGTATAATGACGGCAAATATTATGCTTCCAAAAAAGGAGTGGTTTCTTTGTCGTCTTTGGTCAAAGATTTAACCTTTGTCAGGTTACTGACAAATAAACTGATCAACAGTATTGAAGAATTAAATAATTTGAGTGCAACACTTTAAAATAAGATTCTGTGTAACATTAAGTATGCAATGGCTGACATGAAATTTGCAGCATTTAATATATTGATACATTAAATAGACATTTGCATAAATATTACTTAATTTATTATAAAATAACATGAATAAATAACATTAACCTAGATTAATAAAATCCTGTAAAAATTGTGGTCACTGATACCTAGCTACTTATGTTATAATCTAGAACCATATTGTAAAGTTTTACCAAGTGAGCACTGCATATTATTGCTGATGGGATGATGACACATTTAACTTGGGCTTAATTGTTTTTTCTTTTTGGTTTTTTACAGCTTTTCTCTCACTCACTTTCAAACATTAAAATTCATGGAATCAGCTCTGGATGCCAAAGAACCAATCAGGTTTGTGTGGCCTGCTTCTTTCTTGTTCCCCGCTGCCATCATCTTGTTCGGTGTTGGGCGTGCACAAAGAAGTTCTTGTATGCACACCAGATTTGAATGGCAAGGACAATATTAGAATGCTTAATGAATTAATTTCTGGTCTGATTTTCAAACAAAGTAAGCATATGACTTTTATCATACAACTTATATAAACTAAAGTTCAATATTTACAATAATCATCTCTCATCTTTTGTGTTTCATGGATAAAAGGGTTACAGATATGTTTCACGGATTAAAAGAAAAGGCATGGAACGTGATGATTACAGAATTTCTGTTTTGGACATTTTTTATGTTTCCTGCAAAGCAGCATTACTTATATAATATATACTAATATAAATATATATATTTATATATATACAGGTATATACTGGAGAATGAGACTGAACAGTCCATGTTGAAATATTTGTGGAACAAACACTGATCATTAATACTTTTTTTACTCTTTTAGCATTATTGCTGTACTTCTAAAAAAAAATGTTGCAGTGTTTTTAAACTGCTATTGTATTCTATTTTTTTGGTTTCGCCACCATCCAAGCTGTCCAAACCACAGAGCGTACTGTAGGCCTGCTGCGACACACAGCTGCCTGTACAGCCGGCCTAAACTGATTACTTTCACAGTTTTCTTTATATATTAATACACACTGCGCATGTGTCACAGTCTATTTTCTCCAACGTTATTTTAAGAGGTGCACACAAATGTTTAAATGCATATATGAACTTTTCTTTTCTTTTTTTAATGAAAGCAATGCAATCTTTTCCAATTTTATATTCACAGCACCACACATGTTTTCTTCTGAAGTGATTTGTACAAATGTCGGTATGACCAGGCTTTGGTTTTTCCACAAATATTTCAACATGGACTGATCTGTCTCATTCTCCAATTTGCTGCTGGCTCTTCATTAGTGCTTGAGGTACATGACTGCTTAGTTCTAGTGGAACATTCCACCCACACTGTCTGTCCTCATCCACTCAGTGTCAGCTCCTTTAGCTCTTGCTTCATTCTCCTTACCAGTCTTTAGCATGGCGCAACTGTGGGATAGCTGTGAATGTGCAATGAGACCAGGCTGGAATGTGTTTCTTAAACCTGTGCATCCTTCCCAGCATAGTGTAACCGACTGTTTAAAAGATTGTTGCTGGTTTAAAAATGCCAGCAAAGGCTAACATGACCAGTGTGTTTGTGTGTAATAGTATTTGGGTTTACCCAGAAATGAAAATTCACCTTCACATTGTTCAAAACCTGCATGACTTTCTTTCTTCTGATGACCTTTTTTTTTTTAGCCAGTGTTGTTTTGGACCTCATTTATTTCATTTGTATAGGCAAAACCATTGAAAAGGTTTCAAAATATCTTATTTTGTGTTCCACAGAAGAAAGCAAGCCATACAGGTTTTTAATAATGTAATTCAGGTTTGTGGGAACTGTTCATATCTCATGGAGTGCATTTGCAGCCTATTATTTTGGCTGGAAACATGCTTATGTAAGGCCCTATTATATTCTTGATTGAAAAAAGCAGGTAGAAAGTGAGACAAATTTCACTTCTCAATTTCAGTGATCTGAATTTTTTTTATCCTTCTCAGTCATGGATGTAGACTATGACCTATAAAACAATAAAATTAATTTGTGTTTTTACCACTAGACATCATGTGTGAAGCTGTTACAGAAATATCCAGGCAAGTCCCTTCAGTTAACCTCAGATATGATAGAATGGAGAACTGCAGACAGTTTCAGAGACAGCAAAAGGAGCACAGAGTTATCAGAGGTCGATTATCAGTCCATTCTTATGAGTGATAACCTCACCGTTTGTTCAAGTTTCTTGTTGGTCTGTAAAGGTCTTGCATGTCTTGACTTCCAGCAAACCTGTTGTTTTAAAACAACACCCTCACACAGAGCCACACAAATAAAGCAACCCACTCTGGGTATCAGAGAGAAAAGCAGAAGTAGGAGGCTTCTGTCAGATTCAGTTCCTGTAAAATGCAAGTGAATGGCTTGATGAAATCTTTAGAGGCCTTAACAAAGTCAATGAGTTAAGCGGATGTCTACACTGAAAATATAACCACCTCACAAAGTTACGGTATTTGCATATGCAAAATGTACAATGTAGTCTTAAGAGGGGAATGAACTCTTGATCTCAGAAGTTTTCAATTCTATGGAAATCGTTCTGCACCGTTCTAAACGTAGGCCTGCCAAAAATCACATGCTTGTCAGCAGTATTCAGAAAATGCTGAAATCATTCTTAAGTTCATAAGCATATTAAACACCCACACACACACACACATATATATATATATATATATCCTCAATGTCAAACAAGGAGGTAGACCAGTCTTGTTGTGGGGGTTCTTTGCTGTTGTAGGAAGTGGACATCATGAATTCTTCAAAGTATCAGGCTATTTTGGCAAATACTGGTATGATTGCCCTGCTGGAGAATCCAATGATCATCAAGCTTCAGTCAGGGGCCTGTTCGGTCTTTAGATTCAAATCTCATTAAAATATTTGTTGTTGAAATTCGTGTGTGTGTGTGTGTGTGTGTGTGTGTTTGTGTAAGGCATGATAATAAAGACAGACACAGTAGTGCAGGAAATACTGCGCAGTCATTTCTTGTGTGCAGCACACATACTGCACCATGGGGTGTTAATAACACATTATTCACACATCTGTCTGCCATACATTTACACTTGTGTCATATTTTTGTACATTTCAGCAGCTAACCACATGAACATTTAGTAAGCTCAAAGAGGTTTAGTTTGACACTATACCAATTTTCTAACCAGTGTTTTGGTTGATTGACTAACACTGCAAGTTAAAACTCTGCTGCAGCAGACAGGCCATTGTGATTGTACACAAAACAAATCAATTACAATATCTTACTTAATATTGAGTCTTCTAGGGCAATACACAGGATAAAGGTGTTGGCCTAAGACTCATCTGTAAAATGAGGTTCCTGGATAAGGTTTTCCCTAGCTGTGCATGTGTTGAGACAGCTGTGCTACAGAATATGGTGTCCATCCAGTGAATCACTCATAGCACAATGAAATGAGACTTTAAAATGTGTAGATTGTAGTAAATCATTCTGTCCTGAAACACAAGCAATGATGCATTTTTATGATGTAATACATCCAAGCCTTATGTTTTGTTTTATAACACAATTTATATCACAATTTTGACTAGGTGACAAAATGCTTCAACATAAAATATGTTCAATAGGACAGACCAGTTCAGCTTGGTCTGTTCTTATGGCCACACCGTATATTAAGAAAAACAGGAAGCCGTGTGGGAGATTGCAAAAGTGCATGTTGTCAAATAATGACCTGCCTTAGCTGAAGTTTCACCAGATTGATGTCCACACGCTCATGTTGACATCAAGAAGCTGTATCAAAATCCGTTGTGAGATCGCCACCTTAACCATACAGTACACTTCACAACTTGTTAATTTTAGTTCAGTAATAATATGATGAGGTGTTATAATGTCCAACACCTTGTTTTTTTTTTTGGTTTTTTTTTTTTTGTTGTTGTTTTACTGCCTACATAAATGATGAGCAGCATTTAAGAAATTATATAAAAAATTCATGAGAGTGAAATGTTACTTTCAAATAAACTTACTGAAACTTCAGTTTCGAATTAAGGTCATATGGTGTGTTGTGTTATTGATGAATCAAAATCTGAACAATGACAAGAATCAACAATATATGATATTAATATCATAAATAAAGATGATTTATTGAACAAAAAGTTAAAACCATGAAAAATATTAACAGAAACAAAGCCTCAGAGTAACAGAGAGTAGGCAATACTGGTAAAGTGTATACAACTATAGCACTTCAGATAACAGCTTCTGACAAAATATTTTTCACTTAGTGTATTATTGTGCCCTGGTGGTAATAAGGGAAAACACTTCCTCTATTCTCCTCCTTTCAATGTAAAATGTAAAAGACATTATTAGTACAGTGTTGTGGGCAATAGGTAAGGACTTTCAAATGTCCAAATACTAAGGGTCATGACATTTATTTTTGGCTATTTTATTATTTATTTAGGCATGATTGCATAGAAATTTAAAGGAAAGTCTATTAAATCACTGAATTCTTTGGGGAACTTGAAACTTCTCTAATTCATCATACAGTCTAGCACTTTGAGGTTCATCTCCAGATTTTTCTCAGCCATTTTCTTTTCTATTTCATTAAATGAGCTTTCAATTTCTAAGGGTGTTTGTTTTTTGGGCCCAGCCTCACTGAAATCACAGAACTGAAAGCAGGCATATCAAAATGCTTGTGTCATACAGGGTCAAATTGATTTATGTGTTGTGGGTATGGATGCCTAGGAACACAAATTCTCAGATCTCTAAAAACATTCTCGTAAAGGGAGCACCTGTTGGGAATGTAAAAGTTTTCTAACACCATGCATTGGACCTGCCACAGAGTAGCCTTCATTTCCTGTCTGCAAGTAAGAGGAGGTTTTGGTGGCCTCCTCGTCTTTCACAATGACACAAACCAGGCCTTGGACCAAGCCAGCAGGGGAACATCCAACCCTCTCACTTCTTATTCCCAATTCCTCATTTTCCTCTTAACTCTGACTGCAGAACGAACAATCCACCAGAAGATTACGGTTAAATAACTATTTATAGATACATATAGACTCACATTTATAGTAAACCATTATTGTACAGTTCTGCTCTATAGTGCATGAATTAAGACTGATACGAATCGAATCACAGGACTAAATAAATGTTCAAATGCTATCTATAAAAAAACAATCTATATGCTTTAAAGAGGAGAATCTGAATACCATTTAGTTCAACCTTTTAAGCAAGTATTATCTTAATGGTGACTATGCTCAATCAAAAAATAGTTCAACTAACAATAAATATGACTAAACGGGAACTTTTATTGTACATTTGGGATACACTATATGGCCAAAAGTAATGGGGCACACCCCTTAATTACTGAATAGAGGGGATTCTAATTAGACCCATTCCCACTAGGTGCGTCCCAAATCGTGTACTTATGCACTTTTTCTATAATGTTTTTTAGTATGAATAGTACGAGAAGTGCGTTCACACTGGAAATTTCAAAATGAAAAAGTCCACTTTAAACACCTGGATGATGATGCACTTAAATAACCAGGAAAAACAAAGTGTGGAATGCTCCGATTATTCAGACTCCGATTAATGACAAAATAACCTTATATAATTCATACACTACATAATAGTTTATAAATACATAGTGTATGAGTGAATTTGGGACGCAGCGACTAAAATCAAGCACCTAGCCATGCAGTCTAAAAGTCATGCAATAAAATCTACTAGCAGCAGAGGGGTTCGAACACAGTGGATATACAAAATTCTCTGTGGTTTTGTTGTGAAATATTAACCACATCAAACAGTAAGGTGTGTTTGAATTTGTGTCCATGTACTTGTTGTGGAGGAGCAGTTGACCTGAGAGTGGCTTCATGTTTTTATCTTAACAAAACAGACTTCCTGTAAGGTTCAATTCTTCCTCCCAGGGTCCAGCTCAAGTGGTCACACCTGCACTAACAGACACATAGACCAACACACTAGCTATTGGCCACAGAAGCATATGAAAAAAAATCTTTAGAATACACTGTAGAAATTGAGAGTACTGTACAAACCAGGAATAACGTTGTTAATTACCACATAAGCCCCATAAGACTATATGGCATTGATACATGTAGAGTGAAATGGGAAAGGTGCATGGAAACTAGAAAAGCGGCTGACTTGGTTTTAATTAAGTGATGGTAGAAGAGTTTTTTTGAAAACTGCTTTGCACAAATACAAAACATTCTGACGGGAAATGAAAAGCTTTGCTCCATCTTGAAAAAGGCAAGTCATGCCCTGCTAGCAACAGCAAATGTAAAGTTTGTGGGAATACCAGATATTGCATGACAGTGAATAAAGTAAATGTGTCAGAGATGACAAGACTGTTTCTTCTTTAAAAAATTATATACTTTTAGAGGTCTTTAACAGTCCAGTCTGAGCTTTTTGGGCTAGGCATCCACTCCTAGATGTACACCTAGTGGTTGCAGCTAGCCTTTTAAAAGGAAACAATCATACAGACAACCTACAGACAGCCAAATGATCTACAAGGTCTTCCTTTTTTGAGGAAAGCCACTTGGTAACCGAGATGAATCCCACACCACCTCTGTGACACACGGAGAGCAATTTAGGATCATAGACTTTGTAAGACTTCATGTCATTAAAACTGACCCCATTTACTGTCCTTTTTGGCTGATGTCACCCATCCCCCATTCCATTCTTCTTTCTGAACACCATCATTAAAAGTTATGAAAGATATGAATGTGATGTCATTTTGACATCCAACTAACCACACTGATCTGAGAGCACTGGAAAGATTCGTTAAAACCATAACTCTACAACTCCAGTTACACTGTTGGATGTAGTTCACAGAAAACAAACATGCATGAAGCTACACTTTCAAGATTTATCAGTGTCATTTTATATGAGATCTTCGTATGATAAAGGAGAGCTCAAATTCACTCAGTCAAAAAGCTATACTGAAAAAGACGAGCCCAAATACTTACTTGTCTAATGAGGAAAGCCATTATGCTTGATGTCTTGCTGCATTGTTTGAGCTGACCTTATAAACTGATGCTAACATGGTATCAGGATGTAAGTGGTCAGTATTCATTTACATTTAGATTTATGCATTTAGCAGATGCTTTTATCCAAAGCGACTTACGTAGTATATTGTCATCATATGGATCATTTTACTCAGTTCCTCTGATTAGTCTCTTAAGGGATTAAATATTTAACACAATATCATAAAGCACTTTGAGTTGGCTAACACAAAACTAACTGACCTATGTTTATTTACTGACATTAAGTCATATGTCTTGTCATATGATACAATATTATGATGGTGTCTCATGCTAGATATCTGGGTTTCCCATCCACATGTTCATCATGTGATACATCCTCACATTAGATTTGCTGACTTTTATTTGGGGTGAACATATACAGTCTGCCTGTCTGCATGAATAATGATCAGGATTACTACACCCGAAGCTTAGATATGTTTGCCTGTGGATGACTAAGATTCTCATGCACTTACGGCTGAATTCTTACAGTTTCTGCAGTGTACGAGTGTATTTTTGTTCTGTATGAGTGAATGACCAATGACCAATGACAATGTAAAAACACACAATTACATTGAGGTGATTGCAAATGTTAATATGAATGGACAGAGAAACATATACACACAGGTACAGACAAGTGTCCCCATAATTTTAGTTCTGTGGGCCCCAATGCTCCAAAACTGTTCCTCTTTCTAAATGTATTGCTCAAGTCAAGCCAGGATGACTCAGACACCGCATATCAACTGGAGCATGGCGTCTTAACCCCCTCTTAGCCATAACAAAATCATAATACTATGACACTCATGGAAAAAAAGGACTTATATAGCAATGTTTTAATGAAGGATATACTCTGAATGATTAACTGCAGTGAGTTTTGGCATGAGTCAGTGTAGATATTCCCTATCTCTGCGTATGCTGTTTCACTGAGTCAAAGAGATGGTGATATTGTTGATGCTTTTTGAATGTTATGTGATTTAGCAATGACTGATTATTTGACAACTTCAGTGGATGTTAAATTTGCTTGTCTGAAATTGAATTATTAGATTTTTCCTACAACTGAACTTTCATCATCTAAAGCCCCATTCCTCAAATCTTGCCCTGGAGGTCCAATGCGCTGCAGAGTTTAGCTCCCACCCTGGTCAAAGTCACCTGCCTGTGATTTTCTAATGATCCCAAAGACATTGATTGGCATTGATTAGCATGCTCAGGTGTGTTTGATTAGAGTTAGATCTAAACTCTGCAGGAAAGTGGATCTCGAGGTCCAGATTTGAGGAACCCAGATCTAAAGCAATGGTTCTCAATCCTGTCCTGGAGTAATCCCTGCCCTGTACATTTCTATCTCCCTCATCAATCAGACCTGATTCAACTCATCAGCTCATTAGTGAAGACTGCAAGGCCTGAAGTGAGTGTGTCAGATATACTGTAGGGAGACATACAAAATGTGCAGTGCCGGGGGTACTATATGGAGAGGTTTCAGAACCACATATTTAATGTACTACAGGTGTAGTTAAGCTTACATGTTTTTAGAAAAAGCATGGGGATACGGTCTTGTAATTGTTCTGCATTCCAGAGTTTACACATCAATCAACCGCGCCATCTTGTGGTCAGGAGCGGCATAAATGACCAAATATCATAGGGATATTCACAAAAATGAAAGTTCTGTCATTTATTCAGGCTTTTCTTCCTGTTCATTACAGATGCTAAAAACTATAAACACCGTATAACTTGGGGTTAAATTTTGCTTCCCTGTTACAAACTACCGTAGGCTAATTACTTAGTAGTCCATAGTAAGACAGACATCTGGAAAGACAATACCCCCAGATGACCTAGAAAAGACACTTTGGAAAGGCCTTGTCTTAAGGTTTAAAATAAAATAAAAAGTAGGTTGGAGGTTATTATTGAGTTTCAATACTAACCATTTGAACAGAGACATGATTAAACTGAACACTTGAAAGACTGAAAAAAAAAGGTGTTAAGTTTTGTTGATAATGAATGCATGGCGGTTGCTTATATTCCATGTGACTGCAAGGGGTTGATGATAGATAGATAGATCTTCCATCACCAGACCATCTTCTTCCAGCACGTTCTCAACTTATTTGGTGTTGAAGTCTCCTCCTCTGACTCCTAGCGCGCGCTCGGCTGAGTTCGTCCCTCTCTGCGCAGTCTGGAAATGCACTTCCGGTCGGTGAGACGTGGCTGACCGTGGAAAATCTTTCTTGAGGGAAAACGTGAGAGTGTTTGCTGTTGGCTACTCCTGCTCGCAGACAGCAGTGCCTGGATGGCAGGGTCAAGACGGAGTAAAAACTGTAGGAATTTAAGCCGGGTAAGACAAAACGTTTGTTTATGTATCTCTGCTAATTTTTTTTTCCCAAGGCATGCAACTTTGTATCGAGGTAGTTTGCGTACACCGTTGCTTTTATTAGAAACATTGCAGCAAAATTGTGTTTTGCGAATTACCAGGCTACTCAACGTCCTTCAGTAAAACATACAACAGCTGTTTTTGCCTTTGGGCCTGCTTGCTGTTTTAATTAGTTAGTTTAGCAGCCAAACGCTGAAAGCTGGCAAACTTTGGAGTGTTTTAAAGCCCAGCGGGCTGGAATTCTTCTGGAATCTCGCCGCTCCTCCTTAATCTCCTGCACGTTCACAGACCGTCCAAGCATGCTGCTCCTGTGTCCACTCGTACCGAGCATTATTAGTGACAATCACAACTATTAAAACAAAATTATTTTTTACATGTATATTCTTTACATATTTGTGCAATAAAGACCATTTAAACTCATATGCCATGTTTCAATATCGTAAAAAAAAGATCAGTTGCTGAAGACTGCTGAACTCATTTATTCTCATTATTATGGATGAGTCTAATGCTTTATATGATATCATGTTTTCATCTCTATATACATTATTTTCCTGTGTTGACTAACTATCTAGGTGTGGTGTTTTGTTTAGATTGTGACTCACATTGCCTTGGTTTTTTTGGGGGGGAGTGGAGTGGAAGCGCTTAGTCAGTCACCACATCTAAACCTTTCAATTTGTAGGCCAAGCCAGATGGCTAATTCATCATGGAGTTTCAAATGTGTTTTTAAAATCTATATATTTCTTGATTTATAAATAAATCTTTGGGTATCATTAATTTTGAAGGTGTTATTAACAAGTTGCTATATACGAACTAGAACAGGTATTCAATTTGGAAAGCAAATTAACTCATATCCTTGTGGTAGTTGCTGTGAAAACAAATATTTCAAATAATGGTTGAAAAAAAATAGTGTGATCAGAATTTCTGTGCATCCAATAATACAGTTTCACAGATGTAACTGTAAAGAAAAAAAAACACTACTGGTTAAAAGTTTGGGCAATGCAAGGTTTTTTCTTTCTTTCTCACTCTCTCTAATATGCTGATTTTGGGGCTCAGATCATATTTAATATTATTGTCAATATTGAAAACAGTGCTGCTTAATATTTCTGTGGAAATTGTAATTTAGTTTTTGTAGACTATTTATGACTTTTGATTGGTAGTCTATAAAGAATATAATTATAAATTCTGATTTGCGGAAACTCTAGTTAAGTTGCTTCTTAAAAGGGCTCAAACATTTGGTGCCGCTAACATGATGCAAACTTTTTATTTTCATCCGAGTCTAAGAACCCTGGAGATTATTGAAACTCAACTAATCTTTCCACTTCATGAAATTTTGTTTGAAGGCTCCTCTCTGCCTTACAGTACCCTACATGTTTCTTCCAAGTGTTTTGCGGAGGTCTGGGCTGATGAGCGCAGCACCTGAGAAGCCTGTTTGGGCATTTACAATGCTGCTGCTTGGCGCCGCCCTTCTGGCGTCATCCTTCGGTGGTAAGATGATGGCTCAGACTGCTGTGGCCCAAGCAAAGACGGCACCTGCAGGACCAGGACCATGGTGCATTAAGGACCTTATAGACCTGGATGAGCTGTTCTCCATAGATAACCTAGATGTTTGGTTCTACTCCCTTGTGGGATCGATTGCCATCGGACTCAGTGGCATCTTCCCACTCTTGGTGATACCCATTGAAGCTGGAACAGCTTTAAAAACTGAGGGTAAGTCAAACTTATGCTTAAGGGGGCATTTGTGATCTAGGTCTGTGTGTATAAAAAGTAGACTATGATAACTAATCTAGGATCAGGTTACACGCTAACCAGATCAGGTAGAGGTAGCTACCTGATTGTTACAGTCGGAGCTGGGTATTTTGTGTCTTATCTTTGTTCCTTCTATTAGAAGTGGAGTCTTTTCTGGCCCTGTGCAGAGTATCTATAGTTTCCAAGCAGAAAGGAAAAAATGAGTTGGTCACACATCAGACCTAGTGTGACAAATAGACAAGTGTTTGTTATTAATACAACTGGTTTGTAAATTGTTTTAGGTCTTCACACAGTCGTGAGCTCCTTTCACTGTAAACTCATGTT
Organism: Carassius auratus; assembly: GCF_003368295.1. Taxonomy (NCBI): domain Eukaryota; kingdom Metazoa; phylum Chordata; class Actinopteri; order Cypriniformes; family Cyprinidae; genus Carassius; species Carassius auratus. The sequence goes on from NC_039274.1 coordinate 9,737,766, forward strand.
CTCTGTGGGATTTTTTTCCCTTTGCTGTTTATGCCTGGTTCCACATTTAGTGTTTTCGTACCATGTTAAAGTAATTTCCCAGCCACAGAATAAGCCACAGCTATAATATTATAAGTAATTCATCATTAAAACATTTTTAAAAGGTGTCAGGTCCAATCCAAAATCCAAGCTTGCTTGGTTTTTTTGAGAATCTTCCCCAAACTGAAGTATCTTAAAGAGATGATATCCAAACACTTGGAAAAATGTGTTGTGTGAGCATGCTTGACCGAAATAATTTGTCGAGCAATCACTGTTTCAGCTACACCTGTCACAGCTTGTCTAAATATTTCATGGTGTAGTGGACGTTCAAGAGAAGAACCAACAGAACCATAATAGGATGCAAAAAATTTTGAAGTAACAATATATGGTTGACAGGTCGCACTCTAAAGGCCTTTGCAGAGGGCAGTGTTGCTCGGTGAGGCTTTTGTCTATGATGATGATATCAGTCATGCAGAAATAGATCAGAGTCAGGCAATGGATCTCAATCAGGAAGTAGACCGGCTTAAGATCTGTCCGCTGATGCTCTTGCACTGTTTGCAGCTGGGTGTCAGAAGCTGAAGAAGCTGCTGAGTTTTGCCATTGGTGGTCTCCTAGGCGATGTGTTTCTCCACCTCCTTCCTGAAGCGTGGGCTCACACTTCCAGTCCTGGTGAGGATTCTCACATTATATATAACACTTCCTGGTGTTCATGCATTAATCGTCATCGTAATGTGTGCTTCTGTCTCTTTGTGTTCTGTTTTTTTAGTAACCTGTGTGGTTTTGTTATTCATCTATACTTTGATGTGGTTGTCAAGATTTTCTTTCTTCTAATGTAAGGGAATCCCTTACATTGTTTTGCAGGAAACTATGTTTTTTTTTTTTAACATTTTAACATCAAGAGTGTGTACTAATTGACCTTTTGTTAAACCCTCTCCTCTTAGTAACTCTACCTCAGTTTTTCATTCACTGCGGTACTGAAATCGATAAGGAAGGACACTTAGTAACATTTACTTTCAAGCAAATGTTAGTCCCCTTAATGATCTTAGGTATTCATTTTTGGGATTCAAGGCTCACACGGTGTTATAATTTTTTTTTTTAATGTTATTTGGTATTACAAGACCAAAAGTATACAAGCATATAATTTAATCATATTTAAAATTATTAACTTTCATGGTTTTAATTTAATTTTACTAATTGTTGCATTTTATCATGTTATTGTTTTTTTTTTTAATATTTATATATATATTTCATTTTAATTTAGCAATTTTAGATTGTTGGCTTCAAAGGCAACATTTCCTTTTATACATTTTAATTAAGCTTTTTCATTTAATTAAATGCTATTAAATAGTTTTAGTTAACAACAGTAGCACTGGACAGAGCTTAGTGAATATTTTTTATTTTAAATTTTATTTTAAATTTTATTGAAAAATTAAAATGCTGTCCCCACCCCCTTTTTTGTGTTTGCATATGCTGGACAGATGGTTCCCAAAGCCACTATCATACGCAGGGTCTGTGGGTGATAGGAGGTCTGCTGTCCTTTCTGATTTTGGAAAAGGTGTTCCCTGATTTTGACAGTGACCCAGAGAGCAAAGCTGCCGGCCAAAGAACTAAAGTAAGTTACATCAGCTTTTAGTTCATATTCCAGCATTTTAAATCTGTTCAATTGAATTGTGTTCACACTGGAACAATGCGATTCTGAACCTCATGGGGGAGCCAAAGGACAATGGTGAGTTGTGCACTCTACAGACATTCATTATTCATCCACATGAACCATCTGGTAGAATACAGTAACAGACCAATTGTTTTTCTTTTCTTTTTTTCTATTTAACTACAAAATAGTTACAAGTGTTATGAAATATTCTTTACTGGCACATTTTCCTTTCGAGTACTGGTTGATGGAATAATAGTTTGTGGTTTCACTGGAATTTTAAACAAGCGTTCTTCTTATTTTGTAAACAGTTACCCAAGTGTTGTAAATATTTGTGAAACAAAGTTATTTTGTCATTGGTGTTGAGTCTCTAGAAAAAGTTCAGCAGGCTTAAATGTTCTAAACCTCTGTCTGGCTTATTGCAGTGTCTAATGACCCCTGCCACTAATGTGTGTGTGTGTGTATATATATATATGTATATATGTATGTATATATATATATATATATATATGTGTATATATGTATATATATATGTGTATATATGTATATATATGTGTGTATATATATATATATATATATATATATATATATATATATATATATATATATATATATATATATATATATATATATATAAAAATAATAATATAAAATGTGTTTTACATTTTATTTTATTTTTTTTATTTTTCATACGAAAGTCACGTTACAATGTTTTTTTGTCATTTAAAAGTGCAGTGAAAACTAAAAAGTATGTTGACAACGTACAGTACAAGCTAATCCGTTATTACTCATGCACAAAAACTACATGGTTTGTGCATAATGCGGAGCTAACAACCGTTTAACATAAGCAGTTACCAAAAGTGTACATTGGATTTTTTTTTAATGACTAGTCCCACAATGTTCTGTAATGATCTAGAAAGCTCTGGAATATTACAGAATGTTACAGAAATGTATAGAATGTTTCCATCCTTGCAAAAGCTAAATATCTTTTTAAAAAAACATGCAAAATTGGTACAAAAACTTCTCTGTACTAAACCAGTGTTTCATAGAAAAACATGTTTTTTTTTTTTTTATCCTGTCTTAAATATTTAATAAAATATTGACACTATATGAAACTAAAAAATCCTGTAATAATTAGCACCATAGAATTACAGAAGAACCACAAAAGATATAAGTGTGTTCTTGTTTAAACTTGTTGATTTAAAGGTTAAGGCACCCAGAGAGAGGGAATAGTCCTGATTGAATAATTGATGCTATAGAAATGTTGTGGAGCCACGAATCACGAATGACTGTTTGTGTCGAACGGATATTTAAAACATTACAACTCATGTCCCATACAAATACCCACAGGACTGTTCCCGGCGTTCACGAAGAACCCCAAACCCCTTTTATTCTGGTCTATTTCAGTGTATTGCATCACCAAATTGCATCAGTAATTTAAACACACACGCACACCTATCACTTTTCGGGCTCCACCCTGATGGATATATCTGCTTAAGGCCTTGAAATATTTTCTAAAAAGTTTGTTCTGCCTTCCTTTCTAGTGTAGACATGACATCAGCTCTGACACATTGTTTAATTGAGTCTTGAGTGCCTTGGACACTGTAATCACAAAACACAGGGGCTTGCAGTGCCTGTGAGGTAGACGTCCAATTTCCCCTCTCCTCTTCCTTCTCTTCTAATTATAACTGTTAATTTGACTTGGTCTATCACTTGAATCTTTTTGTGAATGCTGAGTCTTCTTCCCTGCTTACGGGAGACCTGGAAGTTTGACTGATGGCCTCTGCTCTGTTTGGGTAGTTATAAATAGCATCTAGCAGGAAGCAGCTGCCACCAGCATTCCATCAGCAGACAGACGGGCCACAGAAGTCAGCCACGGTGCACAGAAACCACAGCTGAGAGGCCTTACAGACTGTGGGCTGGAACAGGGAGGAAGCGTCTAGTTCTGTTACTACAATCGAAAATGCCAGCTGCTGTAAAGAACAATTCTCTTCTCACAGTCAGCTTTTGTCAGCCATTTCTGTCTCGACAAACTATGGAAAGAATTTTGTGAATTTAGAGGCAGAAATGTTTTTTAATGACCCACAAGCTTACATTTTTGGACTTTGAGTGTGAGCTGTAGACATGGAGCTAAACTGAGTGTTATTAGTCTGCTGAAGAGTTTAAAAGTTGGGGGTCGGTAAGATTTTGATATTTGAAGTATATTATGTTCACCAAAGCTGCATTTATTTGCTCAAAAAATACAGTAAAAACAGTAATATTGTGAAAATGTTCATGTTTAAAGTAACCAAATATGTATTGATGATATATGAATAAGTCTTCGTTTTCATGATCCTTCAGAACACTCTGATCTGATTTTGTGCTCAAGATACTTTAAAAACAGTTTTTGCTTAATATTTTCTGTGGAAAGTGTGATGCACTTTTCAGTATTATTTGAATAGAAAATAGAAAAAGCTGGTTAATTTTTCTTGGTATCTGGTTTCATCTGAAGATTTAATTATGGCTACAATTGTCTATTTGCTCTGAAATGAGACCCAGATTCGCTAGACTTATTGTGGTGTTCTCTCTCTTTCCATACTAGTCGTCTTCAACAGATCGGAGCAGCGAGGTCTCTGTGTCCCCAAAAACAAATGGCACCTGCTCGAACAACAACGCCGACTCCAAGCCAAATCCTGACATCAGCCTTTACACAAAGCCAAAGAAAATAAAGGTAAGATGCACACAAAAATCATGCCTTAAGATTATTAAAGATAAGTACATTTTAATCTTGCTGTTTCCTTGGAACAGCATTCGTAAATTGTCCCTTACCTGTAATCTTTTCTCTTAGATCTATTGTATTTGCATTTTTCCTTAATTTTTTCAGACAAGTGGTTATCTAAACCTTCTTGCTAACTGCATTGATAACTTCACTCACGGGCTGGCAGTGGCAGGAAGCTTCTTAGTAAGCCGAAAGGTAAGAGCAAACAGAGACCAATTCCATATGAACAGGATTCAGGGTTTGAACTCTGTAAAGTTATGCTAAAGTAAGACTGATTGCTGCTAAAACAGACTACTATAGAGTGCACTATTAATGTAACTTAATGCAAATAATTCTGTGTAGAGCAATGATTTAGTGTGCTTTATAAATAGATTCAGAATTCTTCTATAAATATAATATGATTTAACCACTTTAAAATCTTAAACTGATAGCTTCTGCCATAGTTCTTCTGGTCTGTGTAGATCATTGCAAACAGTGAGATAGAGATGTTTGCGATGTGTGGGAATATTTATAGTGCAGCAGTATTTATATGGCTTTGTGGAGTTGAAGTCCAGGTGGAGAAGCATAAGGCTCCCAGCATGCGTGGGGAGGGAGTTTCAGAGGAAATGGACTTGGTGCAACAGAAACCACTATACTTGCACAGAAAAACACACTTTTACACATTTGCTCACTTGACTGGACATACAAATTTGGCTGCAGAAATGCAAGGGAGAGTATTGATAGAGAACTGTGCCATGTTACTGTTTTTCCCTACCTCCCCCATAGCTTCTGTTGACATTCAGTTAAACATATGTGCCAAATAAACATTGTGTGGATTATAAAACATTTACTGTCCGGTTTTACTGCCCTACCATGATTAATTAGAAAACAAGAGTACACTGCAATATGTTTACAATGCCTTATTTTACCTGTTCTTACAGGTTGGTTTCTTAACAACATTCGCTATTCTGCTTCATGAGATCCCTCATGAGGTACATATCGCAATTTTCTTTCTATCTTTCTCTGTTTCTTGAGTTTCCGCCTGGTAATTGTTACTCGGAAACTGCATTTAATTTTTAGCTGATTGATAGTAGTTTATTACTACTGACTTGGAATGAGTTGTTCAAGAGTTATTTTACGTGAAATGTCTCATATAGGGCTCAGTACTTACCGATTTCTTTTGCTGTGCACACATTTCTGTCTTCATGAAAAGGTGGGAGATTTTGCCATTTTGCTGCGAGCGGGATTTGACCGTTGGAAAGCTGCCCGCATGCAGCTCTCTACAGCGTTAGGAGGAGTCCTGGGGGCATGTTTTGCTCTTTGCTCCCAATCACAGAATGGGGCAGGTGAGACACCACAGTCATCAGACATCTCAGATTATATACTACAGTTCAAAAGTTTGGGGTCAGTAAGATTCTTTTAAGGAATTAATACTTTTATTCCATAAAAATGCATTAATCATGACTGTTGTTGTGTATCTTTGAGTTTTTTTTTTCCTGATGCACTGTTATCCTTCCTTATTTATGACTTGATGTAGGAATCCCATGCCTAACATGACTTTTAGCTGCTACTGATGCTTTATAAATAAATGAGTGTTTTGTTTTTTATTATTTGGGTTTTCCACAAAAACATAATCTATTGCTGGACTGTATTTGAGAATCAGTGTGCTCATTTAAGCACCTTATCAAATGTATTCTTCAGTGTTGGTTCTGCTCGCATGTATTTCTAGAGAATGCCACTGCCTGGATCCTGCCCTTCACCTCAGGTGGCTTTCTCTACATAGCTTTGGTCAATGTGGTACCTGATCTGCTACAGGAGACCAACCCTAGGTAAAGTGTCCACTTCCCTGAGAATGGGGTCTTTTGGGTCTGTTTGTCTCCTACAGTGTTGCATGTAAAATCCTGCCAGATATCACAGTTTAAATAAATGACCATATCCCCTGTTCCCACAGGAACTCCTTTGTTCAAATTCTGCTGCTGTTTTGTGGGATAGCAGTCATGGCTCTTCTCTCAGTCATCATGGAATAGCCACAGGCAAGCACTTCTTTTATCAAGGGACATTTAGAGTGCTAACTAGCATGCTGAGGGACTTATGGACAATTCACTCCACTGGTTATGCTTTAATTTAGAGATTTTTGTCACCCTCAAAGACCACGTGAGGAAATACTAATGAAAGAAACCGCTTTGACAATCAGGTGTTTGAATCTGTGTGCATGTGATTTTAGCCTTATCCTACACCCCTGTGTGCGGATTAAATTGAAACTTAACTCACGAAATGCCTTATACGCACCAGCTGAAACTGACGGGGAATACAGGTTTGTGCAAATGGTCCTCTGAAATAACAGTGGTTGTTTTGGCTGAAACATGCCAAAACATTTGCTGCTATTATGCATTCTTGTTCATGTTTCTGCTGGGTGTCATTATACATTTCACTTTTTGTCAAACACATTTCCAATGTCAGCTGGTTACATCAATGTGATTTGCTTTAATTGTAGCATACTGTACATGCAGGTTTCACAAGTCTTTTAAGAGAGGCACATACGCTTGCATAATCAGATTTTTGATGTTCATCATAATTGAGTTCCCTTAAAATTAATACTGCTTCACTTTCTAAGTTCATTTCACACTTCATTTACTCAAGTTAAGACATATCCTCACTTTGAATGACTACAGTACATATTCCTAATTGCACGTTCATTAATGAACACACCTTTTTTCAAACACTTTTGTAATGCTTAACAGGCCTTATTTTCTCATGTTTCAACTGTGCTGTTTTTGTTTTACCTTACAGTATTTAGTCTTATTGATTGTGTCCTGAAAGCCACTACACTGCTGCATTTTAGCTTTAATTTTGATGGACTGGTCTTCTGTCCTGGCAATGCAATACACCGGTTTCAGTGATTTAGTCTTGAGGATTCATAAGCAGACAGTTATTTTACTTAACTGACTTGATGCCATTTCATACATTTGATAAACATGTTTAAAAAGACAAAAATATTTGATAAATGGATTGTTTGTTTGGGAGTTTTGTATATGGAATGTTACTGAAAAGAATGTTCTGAATGCATCACATGGAAGGTCAGAACGGTCTTTCCCAGATTGTAAATATTTGAAAAGAGATTATATATTTATTCTTTTAAGACCGTATGTTGTTGAACGAAACTTAAGTCTTCCCATTGTTATAGTTGAAATAAAGAGATGTTACTGTTTGATTTAAAACTCTTGTTGCGTCTTGTTTTTAAGTGTGCAGATTTTACTTGTAGGAGTGCAACTGCTCCCAACACTGTAGGAAATTCCTTGAATAAATGTATTAATCAGTTCAGCCAACAGTTTCTCATCCAAATCATATGTTAACCTCCTAACAAAGTGTCTGTTCTCTTTACTGCTTAAAAGCTGTTTGGCTTAAAGTGAGAGTTCATCCATAAATGAAAATGCTGTCATTTATTCAACTAGTTCCTAAATATATACATTTCTTTGGTTTTATACTATATTTTAAAGTGTCCTTGTTACAGTGTAATTATACATATAAGTACGGAGTAAAAACAATTTTATGTAATTATTATATGCTTAGGGTTAAGATTTGGGTTTGACTTCGGGGTACTTGTGTGTAATTATGCATAATTCATTGTTATTATAAGTAGGTGTAACAAAGACAAATTAAAATAAAGTGTTACTGTTTCTTCTGTCAAACACAAAAGATGATATATTGACGAATGTTGGTAACCAACAACATGAGTGAATTATAACACTTTTTTTGGGGGGGGGGTGAAGTATCTCTTAATTTATTAAATTGCTAACGTATATTGGTGATATTTTACTTTTATTTCCCCTTTTTTTTTTTTTTTGCTGCATAACCATTAGCTTCAGTAGATTGCTTGTGACACTGAAGCGATGCAAAACCTCTATTTTCTATTGAATTAGAGTTAATGGACTCAAATGACATAATTAACAGTTCTGCTTTTCATGTCAGAATGACACCGCATATACAGTAGCTTTCTGAAGTAGGAAAATGCAATTTAATAATGAAGATGCAATGTTTCCAACATAAGCTGCACATGACCTACTAAATGACCACCTATTCCTTTGCTCTCACATGTCCCTGCCGAGGAACCGTTATGGCAAATGACTCTCATGAGATTGCTGCCTCTACCATTATGAACTCCCCATCATGTTTAACTGTTAGCAACCTAGACTGTGCTTTTGTGACATGTCCACGAGCTTTGGCTTTCCATGCTGATGCAGTTTGCTTGGTTTAACAACTGTGTGGGGTGCACATCTTAGGTCTCAGTCTGCAAGGTCTTTGCATTTTTTAATACGATATGTCATACTCAAATGTATGCTTGTATTGCCTTCCGCTCAAGGCCTGTATGTGTTCAAAGTACCCTTTCTGCAACGGTGTCGGCTATGCCAAGATGCGTGCCACAAGCACATTTTCACTGCACAGTCTGGGTCTGAAATGTCATATGGGAATCAGGGGGTGGTACTGATTTTGTGTTCACACTTGTCCTATTTCAACGCAGTCTGTTTGGCAAGGGACCGTTGCCATAACAACTAGCCTGTGGGTTGTCTTCCTTTGTCATCTGCCCTGACTGAGCCCACTGTGTGTGGGAAACCAGACTATGATATGCCGCTTTTTATATTTGAAAGCATTTATGTCTTGTCCTTCAAAACCACTTTTAATGGGCACCTAAAACGTGGCTGCTTGTACTAACATGATTTATTCTCCTGTATCTTGACCTGAACATCCCACGCTCCTGAAACTCTTCTCAGTGCTTCTCTCCCTCTCTGTGGGCTACATCCATGGATGGCAGGTAGCAAGTTAGTGCTGCTACAGCTCTCGCAAGTATATTAATAAAAGAGTTGAGTGAGTTGATCATGGGGAAATGGTGAGAAAGATATAGAGAGGAGCAGTGAAGGAAGAGTGAGTGAACAACCAGTCAAACTTAAAAAAAAAAAAACAACTATTCCTAAAGTTCAGAAAAATCTGCTTTGCAGCCAATTGCTTTAGTATTTTAAGTTGACTCTACTTTTTTCCCCCCAATAAAATGTATAACTATAAATCCAGATTTTCAGCAAATTCTTGCCTGCTCCTCACATCATTTAAGTATACAAATGCATGGAGTACAAACCTGTAAATATATCACAAACAAGATTTTGTCATGATTGGAGAAAGTATTGTCATTCTGCAAACTGGCACATTTGGTATGTGATGCAGTTTTACTCCATTCAATATCAGGATTAAAAATAAAAACTCTCTACATTTACTATATTATAATGGACATGCAACATTTACAGCAGAAATGCTCTTAAGGTAGGGGTCAACAGTGGAATTACAGATGTAACTACAGAAACTCAATTCCAGCTGTAACTACGTGCAGGTATTTGTAAATGTAAGTATAATGTAAAAACATGTTTCTACACTATAAGTGAACTGTATGAAATTAAATCTAAGTACAGGGTAGTTGACACGTTATATGAAGTATAGGGCAAAAGATTTTAGGGGATTTTCCTTAATGTAATTTTTTGTATTATTTTAACAGTAAACAACTGATGGATATATGTGGGTAAAGAGTCACTTGTATACAGTAAGAAAAATAATTAGTAATATACTGCATGTTTAAACCCTTTTTTAAAAATCCACTTATCACATTTTCTAAAATGAAAAAGGCATCCATCTCTTGAAATGCTCCACAATTAATAATGAAAGCTGTTTAAATGTCAAGGAGAGCAAGAGAGCTAATAGGATACAGTGTAGTCTTGAAGAAATATTTGAACAGCCGGTTGGATCTATGATGCTGTGCTGGAGTTTGTGATCAATAAATGACCCTCTCATGTTTATAACCTGTTCCTCATGTTCCCGAGGCACCTAACTGGTCTCTTCTCAGTTCGCCGAGGCCCAAGAGGAAATAGAGAGCACTGCACTCTCTCGAAGCACCACTCACTCAGTCCTGATCCTCGCATCACATCGCATCGCCTCTCCTCTTCCCATCTCTCCCACTCTCCTCAACTCAAAAGCAGAACAGATGGTGGGAAAGCAGCACATCTGCCCGGGCGCCCTGCAACAATAGATCGCTTCGAGCTGGAGTCGAGCCTGGTCATGTCAGCTTCCGAGAGCTGCTAAGGATTCGGTTTATTTTCCCCTTTCACAAAGGCTGCCGAGGGAGGACCGCGCGTCTGTCTGGGCTTTCCAACGAGCGGAGAAGATGGCGGCCATTAAGATTTTAACCAGCGCGGGGCTTTTCTTGGCGTTTTGCGCAATGGTCTTGTTGGTTATGGCCATCTGCACCGATTACTGGTACGAGACGGATGCTCGGAGGCATCGCGAGCGCTGTAAGAACTACGCAAACAAGCGTAACGACCCCGGATACATTTACATCTCAAATCACAACTTGCCTCTCCAGATGCCTCCAAAGGGCTATGAGAGGAAAACGACAGAGACGCGCGGGAAGCGGCACGCTCCGGCCTCGGCGACGGCCATGGAGTCTCACTGCAGCCGCCAGTTCAATTCAACGATCTCCGGTCTGTGGAGAAAGTGTCATCGCGAGGGTTTTGACCTGGAGACCGAGGATCTCATTTACAAAGGTGAGCTGTATTCTGTTTTGAGGTGCACTAGAGCCTCAGTTCCGGCCGTTTTGTTTTGAAGGGAACGGATGTGGACGTTCATCCAGGGGTAAATTTCCCACGATCTTTTTTATTTGACTATTATCACTGCACTTGGCCAATGGGTTGGATAGGTTCTTCCCGTTTACCTACATGGCATTAAACTCCACTTGGTTTCATTTCCTTTGTTAAATCATGTTGTTGAGTTAAAAAGGAAAGCGATGTCAATAGTAAAAGGGAAATGTGGAAGGCCTGAATCAGATCGGTGTCGCTATCCGAGGTGCTGAATTCAGTCTACCTGTGTCATGTGTAAACAAGGAGATCGTTGCTTATACCACGAAAAGGTGCACTTACACACCATTTAATTCTGCATTGCTGTATAAATGCATAAATTGATCAGTGACAAATATGTCTGGGATGATTAAAAATAATTTCATTTTTTTTAATAATATAGAAATAATATTTTAAAATAAAACTATTTAAAAGTAAATAAATAGGTGATTATGCCAAACTATATAACCTCCTTTTCCTTCTTCAAGACTTTTAATTCCTTTTTTTTTTCTTTTTTCTTTTTTAACTTTTTTACATCGTCTAGATGTTTTTGACTTTAAGCGGCACAAAAAAATAAAAATAAATATAAACGAAAACTGAAGTAATTTTTTGTATTATTTGCATTTTAATGTATTGAAAGATGGTACTGAACAAAAAGAAGGTTTGCAGACCTTTATTTGTTCTCTCTTTTAAAATGTTTTCTATTATTAAATAGCCAGTTGAATAAAGACATTTCTTATTTACACAACCAAAGCAGCACCAAATGTTGTATGTAATGTATGCATTCTCATGTAATTGAAATGTAATCTCATGTAATTGACGGAAACAAAACAAAATGAGCAGTCTTTACAGGAGGAAGGACAGTGTCACTGTAGATGTCATGATTGATGAAGTAGTGATGGTGAATTTGGCTGTAAACCAGCACCCAGGAATACAGAGATTTAAGGTCCAGTTTATCCACCAACCCTTCATTATCAACACAGTAATCTATGTGTTCACATAAAGCAGCCAGAACATTGTTCTTCATTGTCAGTAATACTCTTCGTTAACAAACATATTTGGTCCTAAATGTAAAAACAGTACAAAATAGATGGTTACTTGTCTTAATGGTAAAAAAAAAAAAAAAACATTACATTACCAAGCACTGTAAATCCACCAAACTAAAGTAGAAATGATCCTTACGAAACTGGAACTGTTCAGACTTAATCCAGTGATTACAGTACACAATGTGTCTTCTCATCTAAATTTAAAATGTTTTAAATAGTTGAATAAGACTAAATGTCACGTTTCTTTAAGGAGTAATTTTCAGTAGCATATATAATTAACATCAATAAAATATGCTGTGTAAATTTTCAATTTTCTGATCTGCATGGTATTCTCTTTTTCCATCTGTTGTAACTCTTCAGTGTTGCCAGACGTACGATAATTATCGTATTTGTACGATAATTTTTACCTCTGTACGATGTACGATCAATAATGAAAAAATTCCCATAATGTACGATAATTTCAGAATTTTATGAAAATTGAAATGATGGTAGTTGCAGTCATAGGGCTTCTTTTCTCATACACGAAATCTGCTCATTACAGTCACTCTAAATGCGTTCGTGTGCACCTCAGGGTGTGTTAAGAATGCAGGAGAGTGCCCTGCTTTAAAGCCAACGAGCATTAGTTGCGGTCCATGACAGCAAGAACCCCTTCAAACGTGAGCAACAGCTTAATTCCTTCTTCATTGGACAAGACAAAGCAAGTGTTAAAAATCATTTTAATATGTTTTAAATATGCGCCGCGACAGACAGTCACTGAAAATAAAGATATAGTATTTTGTCTCACTGCTTCCATCCAACAATAAGCCTTAATTGTTATCTATTGTGGTAATTTGCAGGTCCTGTCAAAATGTTGTTGGTTTAGAATAGATAAATAACTCTTTTGCCTCATGTACGATAATTTTCTTCCAAATACAATAATTTTGAACTTCTGGTACGATACTTGGTCATTTCCAATCTGGCAACACTGTAACTCTTGTCCACCAATTAATTTGAAGTCTCTTTGTAGTTTCCATCACAGATTTTCTTTTTTTTTTTTCATTGTTTACACAAATTATATATACACTTTCTTCAGCAGAGGATGTGCAAAATGTCTTTGTGACAGCTTCACGGTATTTGCCGTGTCTGTGATAATGACATCAAACAAGCTGTCACAAATATATTGCACACATAGATATGAGAAACATGACACAAGTGCTCAGCTCATGCACAAGGTCTGTACCAATCATTTCACCGCAGATCTTAAAGCAAAAAAACAATGCATTTTGTGCATTTGTCTTTCTAGAAAATACCTGAATGATTTAAACAGGCCAGTTTCTGTAAAGACAATTATTAAATGGTGGTACATCCTTTCCTTTATCCTTGACCTCTCTTCTCCTCTCTTGTTTTGTCTGATCCACAATCTCAGCAGAATCCAGTTTTACACACTCAAGTGCAGCATTTGTGCTTTATATTTTGTGGTGAATAAATCATGTTTAAACTAGGTGTTTTGATGTAGCAGGATGTGGTCATGCTCCATTGGGCTATGAGAACCAATTTGTTGTGTGCTTTAGTCATTCAGTTGACTTATTCTGCCAGTTTCTGCATCTATCATTGCTCTTAGTGAAGTGTAAGCAGGTGATTAATATCATCCTAGATTCCTAATATTCTTCTGGTTTAACATATACAGTGTTTACTGGAGTCTGGAGATCTATCAAGACCACATTCATGTGGATCCTTTTGACTTAATTGTTTAAGTGGATTTTTATGATTATGATGCCATCACTTGTTTTTTTTTGGGGGGGGGGGGTTGTTTGTTTTTACTTCTATCATCATTATTATTATTATTATTATTATTATTATTATTATTATTATTATTATTATTATTATTATTATTATTATTATTATTATTATTATTATTATTATTATTATTATTATTATGGGAAGTTGTGGCCTAGTGGTTAGAGAGTATGACTCCTAACCCTAGGGTTGTGGGTTTGAGTCCCGGGACGGCGATACCATGACTTAGGTTACCTTGAGCAAGGCACTGAACCCCCAACTGCACCCGGGCTCTGAGCACGAATTCTGAGTATGGGGTCACTCTCATTATTATTATTTTATTATTCCATAGCAGAAAAGGGGTTTTCATAGGAATCTAAAAGAAAGTTTCACTCTAACCAAAGAGGTAATCACAACTATATACTGCAAAATGGCTAAAACATCAAGAGATGTAGAGGCATACAAAAAAAAACACTTCATATCTTTCATCACCATCACCTGGACTAACAACTGGAAGAGTGTCAAACCATACCACGCGTGTTGCAAAACTTATGAATAGAACATGAATGCCTGCCCGGATTTATGCAAATCAATCCCAGACCAAATCATCAGCTGCATGAAAGCTAAAAATAATGTTGATGTGGAGAAAAAGAAGTACCTCGAAAAACCCTGCATAGCCTGTGGTGACTGAAATGTGTTTGTTATGCAAGTCATTGCAACATGCTATCTGATTTAAATTTGAGGTTTCTCTGATGAAGATTTGAATTTCTATCCGATTAAGCCTGTTTTATGTCCAGAAGGAGGAACCCTTATGAAAGAAAATGACTGTAGACTGTTTCCGGCTTCATGAAGTGCAAGTTAATTATTCTGAGGTTTATACGTGCCTGTTCAGGATTCATAAGGTTCTCAAGAGTGAGGAAGGCAATCGGTAATACACACACACACACAACACACTCACACTTTTGTCATATGTCAATGAGGCAAAATCTTACATTGCCAACCAAATACTTGTCTTTAATTTAAATAGTATGTAATGTTATACTGTTTATGGATTACTATCTTAACCTTCTACTGCTTGCATGTTAGTTTTTATTTACTTATGACATGGCATGTTTGGCATTTTTTAGTAACATTTTATTTATTTTTGGGTAAACATACATAACTCTAGAATCATATGCTCTATTTCAGTGACAATAGTGATTGTTTCTGCAGTTCAAGTATTCTTTAATACTGAGGCATATATAAACAGTATTAAATGTTTAAATGAAGAATGCTTATTTTTAAACCCTGGTTCTCTCATTTTACATGAGATTAAAATCAACATGGAGGATAAGTTATGACATTTATGACCCTGTGCATTTAATCATGTGTGCCTAATTGCTCTCCAGGAAATTGTTTAATTAAATTAAATACAAGCATGGGCTCAACAGACCTGCTGTTCCTCTTCTGTACAATGTTTGATTCATTGTTTTGTTCAAATAGGGTTGATTCAGAGATGCACCCCTGTGAAGTATCATTACACCTCTTCAATCCTGCCTCGAAATCTTCCTGTCAACATCACCAAGACCATCCGGCAAGATGAGTGGCATGCCCTGCGTGAGTCACTTTACATGTGTCAGATTGAAGAAATGTATGCCTTGGGGTTTGAGCAATTTATTATTGCAATAGTGTCTGTGATGTGCTTGTTCTGATTTAATATTCATGAAACAAAGTTTTTACTTAGATTTTTAAAAGATTAATTCATCTTTTCCTAGTTGTAGGAATATTTTGGTAAACCATGACTCCCTACAGAAGATAAAGGTTTGAAGGATGGATTGATGATACTTTTGTAACCCTCCTTATACTAGACATCTTACATACACACACCTTCAGCCACTGCCTTATAGAGCTTCTGTACTTTTAAAAAGATTTATTAACATCTTGCCTGGCAGCCTGAATATTTCCCTCCTCTTGTTTTGATTCGATAATTTACTTCTATCTTTTTTATTTATTTATTTATTTATTTATTTATAAGAAATTATTACTTTTATTATCAAGGATACATTAAATGATTCAATGTTTAAAGTGACAGTAAAACCATTTATAGTTACGGAAGATTTCCTTTTTTGTATTATTATTTCAAACTTCCTGTTCATCCAGAATCCTTTAAAATGTCTCAGATTTTCCACACATTTTCCATTTAATCAGCACAAATGTTTTCAACACTGTTAACAAGAAATTGTAGTTTTGAATGGTAGTGAATAGACAAATTATTTTCAATATAAGGTAAAATAATAATATGTACAGAAGTGATATGCACAAAAAAACCCACACATTTTTGAAAATGATGTGCTTTGAAATGTGCTTTTTATAATAATAGTACAGTTGTAATAAGTTGCTTTGTTGGCAAGATTTTTGCTGTGTTTGCTTCATTACTTCATTTTTAGTATTATGAAATAATAATTAAAAAAAAGACCTTGATGAATGAGAATGCAAAAGTAAATATTTAACATACAACAGAAGACATCACTAGATGCTCTCAAGACCTGAATCTAACAAAAGAGGCTTAATGTTGGTGTTTTGTACTGCAGACCTCCGGAGGATGACAGCAGGTTTTGTGGGCATGGCTGTCTCTATCATCCTTTTTGGCTGGGGCATCGGAGTTCTTGGATGCTGTCAGCAACATGATCTCATGCAGTATGTAGCTGGACTACTCTTCCTCATGGGCGGTAAGAGACAGAGTGTGTAGAACTCGACTGCTCAATTCTGTCGCCATCTAGTGGCTTTTTTTCATACAAGAAGGTTCTTTGAAAATAGATCAAAAGCTTTGCATCCAATATTTGTGATCTAAAAGAAAGGGTGTTTCATAAATTTTTGATGATACATCTTAAGTATTTTCCCCTCTGACAGGAACCTGCTGTATTATCTCCCTTTGTACGTGTGTGGCGGGCATTAACTTTGAGTTGTCGCGTTATCCACGTTACCTGTACGGACTTCCAGAGGACATCAGTCATGGGTATGGCTGGTCCATGTTCTGTGCCTGGGGTGGACTGGGTCTCACCCTGCTGGCTGGCTTCTTATGCACGCTGGCCCCTTCTTTAAGCAGCCCCTTGGCCCGCACCACTGTCCACAAGTCCAGGCACGAAAATGGAACTGTGTGATCAGAGACTTCTGGAGCAGCATTGCAGCAACGTTTTCACAACATGTATTCAGCGTTTACGTGAGGACAAAGCATCTGGCCTCTTCCTCATCATGCAGTATCCTGACTGGATCATTCCTCTTTCCATGTTCATATGACTCTTGTTGATCGCAGTTTTCAACACGACTCGTGTACACCGTCTATTTGTTTGAAAGGTGAAAGTCTGTAAATGACCTGAACACGGAGACACAAGCACAGACCACCAAGCATCTTCCACATTCTCACATGTCTCACTCTGGTCCTTTGTGGCACAAAAAAACCCATTGAAAAGTTTCGGAGAGGCGGCTGTCTTCTCTCCAGGCAGATTAATAATGAAATGGTGCTCTCTTTTCAAAATCACACAACTGCACAGGAATCTTTTCAAAGACATCAAGAGGACAAATAAATTCACGTTTTTTTCTTACAGCTGACTGACGATGTGGAGGATTTTGAGCCCAGAGTGAAGAGAGGAGCAACGAAAAGGAGAGATAAAATGATTTCGGTCGTTCAAGCTTTGAGAAGCATATTTCCCATGGCCTCAGAGAGTCTGTATGCGTAAAAAATGGGTTTGTCTAGATTCCAGGTCTACATTTGTATGAAATTATGCTTGGGATACAAATGGAGGCTTTTCAGTCACGATTGGTGACGTGGCTTGGTCGGTGGTAGCTGTTTTGAGGAATCTGACCAAATGTATTACTAAATGGCATGTGGATTACCAACTTAATGAACTTGTTTGTTGGGAAGGCTCATGAAGACTTATTGCTATAATGAGCATATATGAGAGTTACATGAGAGCTCAGCACCACGACTGAATGTTGCTGAATAGTCAAAATAAATATAAAGCTCTGGCTGCACATGCAAGTTGAAGATTTTGAAGAAAACTCAATGTTGTTTTGCCGCAAAAAGTGATGTGAGGTCTAAATACAGAACGCATAATGTACATAATTTAAATCAAGACGACGGATTGCAGGCAGAGTGTTGAATATGGCACAATACATGACACGCAGCAAGTTATAATGTTTACATTATGTAATATTTGTTTTTAGATAACGCCAACCAAACAATATAAAAAAAACAAATAGCCTGGAGGCTTTAATCTAGTAATAATCTTGTATTTTTTTTTTAAAGGGAGATTTTCCACATTATTATGAATAATTATTTGATTTATCTCTCACCAATGGGTATTATTAATTGAGAATGCTACTGTGAAAAGCAGTTACTATAAATCCTTTACCAATGCCTCACATGTATTTGCCAAATGTGCATCCATGGTCTCATAGACCTCCACAGAATCCAAATCAATTCTTGAGCACAATATACTAGTGTTGATATTCACAGTGGGGATGGGGAAATGCAATAGTTAATGTAAGACTTTAAGGATGGAAAATACTATGGATGTATTGTGAGTGCACATTTTGTTTGTAAATTGTCATTTGAAGGAAGCTGGGGTGTCCAGTCAATTTAGGGTAAAGCTTTCAGCTGATTGGCACAAACATATGTTTCAAACATAAAATGAACAAAGCCAAAAGAACAAACCCCTTTAGTTAGATATAGGAAAGTGATGTACTGAGTGTGAACTTTCTGATGAACTGAAGAACAGGTACTGACTGAAAATATAGTGGCAAAGAAGTAATAAACATAATTTAAAAAAGATGTGAATGTATTGGACGGGATATATATATTAAAAAAAAGAGCACAAGACAATGTGTAAAAAGCTTTTTGAATAAAAGCAGCTTCAGGTGTTTTGCCACTTTTGGGGAGATATGAGAGACATTTGTACAAAAGCTGCCATTTTCTTTGGCACAAGTAGCACCACCTTTTTTATTTATTTTGGGGTATGAACAGTTTTTACTAGTTCATGTCATAGTTACAGCTGGAGAAATCATGTATCATTGTCTCGCATGCAGTCATATTGATTAATTTCAGTGTTTTTAGATTGTGTCAATTTTTTTAAATGACTTTTATTTTATGAAATAAAATGTTGGTAGCATTTCAACATGAGGTACTTTTCATTTATATTTCATTCAGCGTTTTGTTTTATTTTTATTAAAGGTGCAGTATGTAGGATTGACACCGAGTGGTTGAATTAGGTATTGCAGTCCAAATTAAAATGACGAACACAAGCGCACTTGACGATTAATTAAATGAAATATGCAGTTTTCTCCAACAACTGACAACCCAGGAGGCAGCAATTCCATAGTTGCCAAGTCCGCTTATAATACGCGACTTTGGGCTCTTTCTTTTTTTTTGTAAGTCGCGTTAAAAAAGCACTGGTTGCCGGTTACGTTTTTTTTTTGGGGGGGGGGGGGGGGGGGGGGGTTATTAAAAAATATATGGTTGCTTGTTAGGAAAAGCGGACAAGCAACTTCGTTTTCTTTACATCTATGGTGGTTGCCGTTTTCTCAGTCTCCAATAGCTACATTGATTGACAGTGTCTGCTCACAGATATAGCCAATCGGTGCAATCATATAAGTGCTGTGGCATAACATTCGTCAAAACATTCCGCTGAATCCGCCCCCTTATCCCCATCATTGGAGAAGATGACCTTCTTTTGTAAGGTAAATTTGTAATTTTTACAATGTTTTTGTAATATATTAATTATCACAGGCTTTAATAAAAAACAAGTAGGCCCTATACTATACTAACAGAAGATACATATGGTTCAATTTTATTTTATTAAGCTAAATATATGTTACAGCTCCCCTTAATGCTCTTGTCTTTCCCTTCTTGTCTTTTTGTCCTTTTCCTTCTCTCCAATCCTAATCAGCCTCACAGTTTGATTTAATTGCTAACATTCTCTGTGTAAAAAAAACAAAACAATAATAATAAATATACAGTGTAGGGGGTAAGACATTACAAGTAACTTGAGTTATGTAATCAGAACTCTTTTTTTTTCAAGTAACTAGTAATGTAACACATTGGTTGCTTTTTCAAAAAAGTAACGCCAGTTACTTTGTTTTCCCATTTATTGACTGACAAGTCTCCTTTCCCCATATTGGGAGAAATTAGAAGTACAGAGGCGTTGTGTGCGCTGTGTGAACATGATGTAGTTCTATACTAACTGTGAATGTGCATTTATTCATCCCACTTGTTAAAAAGAATATGTAATAATTAAATATGTTTAACACATATTTAATCCCATTTTATTAACTCATGTCTTTGCTGCTGATCTTTGATGATCCAGTTCAACCATACTAATAAGCAAAAATGACTATTGTGCTTTCTTTTTTTTTTTCTTTTTTTTTTTTTTGCTGAAGAGCGCAAAGAACCTTCTTCTCCTGTGTTCTTCTGTACAGACGTGAATTTATTTTTCCTTCAGCCTGAGGTTTATACATTACACTTTTTGGTGTGAAAGGGCTTTTATATTTGCTATAGGCTAAATAGAACTTCTTATACTAAAAACAATCAAGCCATGCTCATTTTTAAAAAGTAACTCAAACGTACATAATTAGTTACTTTTTTAGGGAGTATGCATTACTTTCAAAAGTTACTTTCCCCATCACTGTAAAAATGTATATATATATGTGTGTGTGTGTGTATATATATATATATATATATATATATATATATATATATATATATATATATATATATACACAGTACAGACCAAAGTTTGGACACACCTTCTCATTCAAAGAGTTTTCTTTATTTTCATGACTATGAAAATTGTAGATTCACACTGAAGGCATCACAACTATGAATTAACACATGTGGAATTATATACATTAAATAAAAAAGTGTGAAAATATGTCATATTGTAGGTTCTTCAAAGTAGCCACCTTTTGCTTTGATTACTGCTTTGCACACTCTTGGCATTCTCTTGATGAGCTTCAAGAGGTGGTCACCTGAAATGGTCTTCCAACAGTCTTGAAGGAGTTCCCCGAGAGATGCTTAGCACTTGTTGGTCTGCGGTCCAGCTCACCCCTAAACCATCTCGATTGGGTTCAGGTTCGGTGACTGTGGAGGACAGGTCATCTGGCGCAGCACCCCATCACTCTCCTTCTTGGTCAAATAGCTCTTGATGCCTTCAGTGTGACTCTACAATTTTCATAGTCATGAAAATAAAGAAAACTCTTTGAATGAGAAGGTGTGTCCAAACTTTTGGTCTGTACTGTATGTATGTATGTGTGTGTGTGTGTGTGTGTGTGTATGTGTGTGTGTATGTATATATATATATATATATATATATATATATATATATATATATATATATATATATATATATAATGGAAGCATATCAGACAGATGGGTCCTGTTTAATATTCTTCCTATACTGCATAGCAATGGGGTTCACAGTACTCTAAACTAATTTTCATAGAAAGATAATGTTACAGTAACACCACGTGCAGTACGAAATAAAGTTAATAATTTGATATAGAGCACCACCTATAGGATCTTTGCGGAACATGTTCACTTTATTCCCTCATTCAGAAAACATTACAGAAATGTCTTTGTAAAGTCAAACAGTCAGCATACAACACCCATAAATCAGAATTAAACATTACAGTAAAATAAAAATAAAGTAAATCAATATTGGGTTCCCAGTCATTGATTCAACAGAGATCATGCCCTTTATGCTTCTAAAATTTAAAGAAAGAAAAAAACTTATATCAGCAAACAAACCCAGGAGATATACCCTATATAAAACATAAGGGTCAATAATCTTTTGTGTTAGGCCAGTTTGTACATCAAATGGTGACCTAACCCAGCACATTACCGACATTTTGTACCATACAAAAGTAAACAAAATGTTCTTTAAAAATAAATGTAAACATTGAAATGTATTAATATAATCATGTACTGTAGTCATTTTTTTTTTCAAAAGTATTTTCGTCCTCTTTATAAGTTAATAAAAAGGGGTGCACAAAAGTTTTTTTCAGCCTGGTTCTCATATGAGAAGCTGGAGATTTGGTTTGGTCCTCACACAGTGGTACATGGTGTGACCCATCAGATATTAATATACAAAATAAATGAATAAATGTGATTATTGCACTTTATTTCGTTTTTTTATTTTATTTTTTATGAAATGATAAACTAAATATTAAAATGTGATAATACTATTCTATTGTAAAATATAAAGGTTGTATTAAATACAAATACAATTATTTTATAGTAAACTTAAAAATAAAATGCTAATATTTTTATTATTATTTATTTAATGTCATTTCAAACTTAAAACCAGCAAGCTGTTATTCTGACAATTTCAAAGGGGGACTCGATTTCTCATGACACCGGCAACCTGCCAGAATAAAAGCTTGCTTCATATTATAGGAAGGTTACATTCTATGACCTATCATGCAGTCATCATGGTGAGATTAGGTTCCTTCAATCTAAAAAAACAAGAATTGGAAAAGAATCAAAAACAACAGTGAATCGATTCCCATCAATTCCAGGATCAGGAATTGAAATTGGCATAGATTCCAAAAATTGTGGAATCAAACAGCCCTAGTTATAAAACTTTGTTTTAGAAGGCAGGGCAGCTTTGTTTACAGAGGTTACCGTGGAAACAGTTCTGTTCTGCTGTTCATAAGCGCCCTCTGCTCTCAAACTGTTGATGTACAAATTCATTCAGTCTGCCATATTTTTGTTCAGACCAATACAAAATAGACGGAACCGGTAGATGCAAAATAGCCTACCTTGTTATCAGAAGTGTTGAGAATGCACATTAGCTTATGTAGAACTGTTTATGGAGCAGATACAATTTAATTTATCATTCTAACTCATCCCTTTATATATAAAAAAGTTCAAAACTTTATTTGAACATGTAATACATGTCAGTAGATAATGTTATGAATATTACATTTTTTGTTAGTTTAAAATCTAGCCATGATTTTTAAAATATTTTTAATTTCACGGTTTAGGCAAATAAAAAGTGCATTGTGCTGCTTAATTTTATTTTATGACTTTTGTCATAAAACTTGACTCTGTAAAATTATTTCAGTGTGTGTATCAGTATTTATTTTTTTGTTGTTGTGTATAACAGTTTGGATTGATAAATTATTTAAGAGATTTAAGTACTGTATAACATTGGTAGCTCTCAGTTGCTTTTATTTTTAGAACTGGATTTACATTTAGTTCTTTAGATAAAGATCATAAAGATTTATGCTTTCAGTTTGACATAGAGATCTTATACAGTACAGTTTGTCGATCTAAAATGTTAAATGTCCATTAACAGCTGTCAACCATGTCGGTACACAAACGCACGCACTGAACTAATTTACACAGCGCATTTCTTATTTTGGTCGCACATGCTGACCTGCGGACCACTTATGTGCAACCCTGTTAATAAGCTGTCTGTGCAACGACTAGAACAGACCTGTGACACATTTTTGAGTCAAGACCCAAAAGGTTGAGGACCAAAAAAACAAAAAAGCCAACTGGGTTGCTTCACTCCTTGACAAAAATAAAAAATCAGCCTGCAGTTGATTTAACAGAAATAGCAGTTATTGAGTCACATTACTTCTTGAAGTGGGAATGAGTACCTACGACCAGATAACTGTCCCGGGACAGCTCTCTCTTGACTGGGGACCTGCCGTTAGGCTTGCAGGTTTTGGTTCCAGGCCGAGCGACCTCAGTCATCTTACACGGGTCATGCTTTAACAAGTAAGTACCAAAGGTCTCCCATCCACCACCAACACGCACCATGGCATGTTTATCATTCAGCATCTGTAAATGTGAGAAAGCAAAAGAGAGAAGGTTCTCTGTTATTATTACATTTCTTCAAAACTGTTATGTCCTCCACTTCTCAAATCATGTATTGTGTCTAATATAATTCCAGTTGCACTTTATTTTACAGTACGTGTACTAACATGTACTTATAGTGTACTTACAGTGTATTTATCTAAGAAAGTTCTGGTAATTCAAGGTAACTACATGGGGTACGGATAGGTTTAGGAGTAGGTTCAGGGTTAGTACCTAGTTATTACATAGTTATTGTAATTACTATAATAAGTACATATTATGTACATGAGGAACAGGACTGTAAAATAAAGTGCTACCATAATTCCTATGGCCACATTTAAATTGAAGTAAATTTCTTAAAAAATAAATAAAGTGTCAGACTTTAATAACATAAAATAAATGTGCACACAGAGCTGGGTAGTAACAGATTCCATGTAATCTGGATTACGTAATCAGATTCTAAAACTCAAGTACTTGTAATTAAAGTAAACTACTTTTTCAAATACTCTTAATAAGACTACAGTTACTTTTTTATGGACTACATGATTACATATTATTTGCACAATGGTAATAAATTGTTCACAATTATCGTATTTTTCGGACTATAAGTCGTACCTGAGTATAAATCGCATCAGTCCAAAAATACGTCATGATGAGGAAAAAAACATAAGTCGCACTGGACTATAAGTCGCATTTATTCAGAAGCAAGAACCAAGAGAAAAAAATACCGTCTACAGCCGCCAGGGCGCTCTATGTCTTCAGTGTAGACTACAGGAGCACTGAGCAGCATAGAGCGCCCTCTCGCGGCTGGAGACGGTAATGTTTTCTTTTGGTTCATTTCTCTTGGTTCATTTCTCTCGGTTCATGTCAAATTAATGTTGATAAATAAGTCACACCTGACTATAAGTCGCAGGACCAGCCAAACTATGAAAAAAAGTGTGACTTATAGTCCGAAAAATACCTTAATTGATTCTCCAAAATTTCCTTTTTTAACATTTATAAACTTTTTTACGTTGCCTGCTTAAAATGTTTTGAGATGGATAGAAATGTTATTGCTGTGTGAGTTTAGACTTTTTCAAAATTCATGTTTGTAATGTAGCTATTGTTTTATGTTTTTCATTGATACAGTCGTATACACTTCTAGTGTTTTTTTTTAGATTAAATATTCGCTCTAACAGTGATATTGCTGTGAATTTCATGTTTTTCAGTATTGATTTTTGTAATATAGCTGTGTTCTAAATGTACTTAATTATAAGTAAATATGCTTGAAAATCATAAAATGTGATTTTGTTTTATTCAGTGTTACTAGCAAACACTAAGGGCAAGGTACATTAGTGTTAGTATTTAGTAATCCAAATGTAATCCAAAAGTAATCAGATTACGTTACCAAAAATGTATAATCTAAGATATTATATTACTGACTACAAATTGTCATGTAATCTGTAATCAGTAACTGATTACAATTCATAAGTAATCCACCCAGCTCTGGGTGCTCACATGTGATATTTACCTTGATTTATTTTCTATTGATTTCCTCACACATTATGTCTCCTATATATTACATGTGAAGCCTCTGATGCTCCTCACTGTTGTTTCCTTGGTAAATACAGTAACTATGCTAATTATCAGGGCAAATTTTTTTTGTTGTGGTGACAATGCCACAGCTGTGGGACGGTGATGTAAATAATTTCCACAGAACAAATACTGAAATGGATTCTCATGTTTAGAGTATATTTTTAAACAGGTCTATGAAAATCCAACATAAAATTTGAAATATACAAAATGTATATATCTCAACATTAATATTCATTGTTTAAAAGCAGGAAAAGGATAAAACAATATATACATAAAAGACATCTGAAAGGTAGCAATGCAAACTTCATATTACAATATTTGAGGTCTTAATCTGATAATTTAATTAAAAACCAACGCATTTAGAGAAAATTAAGGAACACGCCCCTCCTCCCTCATAAAATTTTCAAAGTGTACATTTAATATGCAGAAGATTCGATGAAAGGCAAATGATCCCAGAGAGAGAGAGAGAGAGAGAGAGAGAACGAGAGAGAGTCTCATTAAGCATAATGAAACACCACCTCACGACACCAGCTGAGCACCAGCGCAGGACAAATCCAAACACAAACACACACACACACACACACACACACATAGACACCCACGGCGCGTGGCGTGAAGCTCGCTCGCTGCCACGGCAACCGTTCCCGAGCAAGAACAAGAAGCACGAAATAGAAATGCATTGAAACTGGGAACGAGAGCGCAGGAAGGGTCAAGTCACGTCTCCTGAGAAATGTGTCTCTGTCCCCTGAGGCACCGGCAGTCATCTATTCCCTCCTCCCCACCACCTTATCAGTCTTGACCCTCTCATTACAAAGCTGTTAAGCTGCTGGTAATACAACCAGATTTATATGTTTTGCACCTCCCACCCCTCCAAATCCTTTTCGCTTGATGCATCCTAATAGATGGATATATACAAGCGCGCGCACGAGTTTGCCAAGCAGTATTCTAATTACCACGCAGTCTGATCAGGCTCAGCTGTTCCCAAGCAGATTAAAATGTCAGGGCTGACAGAGGAGGTGAGCGAGACTTAACAAATACACGAGAGGAGGGGGAGTCTGTTTAAGAAAACCCCGCGTCAGTCAAACCTTTATCGACTCTGACACGTACGTAAATTTAGCAGTCAACACCGGCAGTGCGGAATGAAAGTATACGTTGTGTAACGCGCGACTTAAGTGTGAAGTCAATAATGCACTAAATATCATGGTATGGGCAGTATGCTACATTACGTGTTGTTTAAACGCTTTTCTGAGAACCCCGCGTGGTCAAATTCCAATCTCATTACGTATTATTCGCATTTATAGCCTCTCTATTATATATGAAGAGAGCGAAACTGATTTTAGTCTTTTTCCTCCCCTGAAAAATGAATGTGACTGAGACTAGAGCGGCCGTGCTGTGGTGAACACGTTGGCCGCTAGATGGCAGACTTGTAGCTTTCATACCTTTATTTGAGTACATCCGCTGGGTAGGATAGAGCTGTTCAAACAAGCTATTTGTTCTAAAATATATATATATATATATAATATGCACACCTTTATATTAGTGAAGTGCAAAATGTACGGAAAAATACATTTGGAGATGCATCAGAGATGGCAAATACAGTAGCATTCCCACCTTAAAAAGATTACCTGTATTCTGAACACCCATGTAAATCTAAAGCACATCAGACAGCTTTAGCCACAAAAACAAGACCACCAGGGCCTCGTGGGTCTGTTTCTCTGCCTGCTTCCCTCCTCGATCCACCAGGATGATATCCATATCTTACCCTTAATCTGCCTTTTTTGTAGCAACAATGAATGGTGAATAATGTGCTTAATTACTGAACAGATCCGATGCAAGATAGACTTGGTGTAACATGTATAGCAAAAATGCATAAATGCATAAAAAAAGCTATAAAAGGGTGTGACGCTTGTATTAGCTATATTCATTTACTGTAAATGTGGTGTCTGCGAAAGAAGAGTTTTGTCAGATAAAGGCAAACAGCTTTTAACATGCGATGTTGAAATGGCATTATGCGTTCAAATCAGAGCTAAAGGTAAAGTATTCATGATGCCATTAATATTCCTGTTAATGTCAGACATGGCATGAAACGTAAATCTTAATGATTCACCAATTCTTCACCCCTTCTACTACACAGCTCAGCTATCGTCATGATCTAATGGATCTTCCTTCTCTTTCATTTTAGCACAGGGTGTCACAACAGAAGTAGAAAAAAAAACATGAGAAATGATATTAAAAGCTCCCATCCTCTTTCTCTTTGAATGCTACAGTAAGCCTCTCTCTCTCTAATTGGATCTCTGACAGAAAGTGAATGCTTTTCTTCATCAGCCTCACATATTGTTGCCCTAAAGGATTTGTCTGATTGAAAAATCATAAAAGGGAGGGGTGGAGCCAACAGAAGCGAGGCTGTAAGTCTCAAAATACATTCACACAGCTAATGACTTGTGGTGTGTTTTTAATTCTATGTCGTTCCTTAATGTTGATCAGTAACCAACCTATAGATGAATTCTGCTTGTATGGCCACCTTTTATGATCATGAAAGTTTCTTCAATTGACCCCCTAGTGTCATTCATTTGTTGCTGAATAGATTCATCAGATTTTTAATTATTGACTTAGCTTTGATCTATAAAAGTAGATTAAAAAGTTTGGTTAGTGTTTCTAAGCAGAAAGTAATTAAAAGACAAAAGTCAAATGACAAAAGCAAGGTAAGTTCTTATTAATGTTCACAAACAGCTTGATGCGTTGATGGCTATTAATGTGACAATAAACACAAATAATGTGTTACATAAAGTAAGTGTATTTTGATATGATTAATTAAGCATGTAATGAGATTGCACATGTGCCAAATGAGACAAACTTGCAAATCTGTTAGCAATTCAACTATTCCATGTAGGGTTTAGATGCACAAAATATCAAAATATCATGTATGAGCTTCTGTAGGTAATTTGAGTTTTAATATAAACAAAATTCTATGTGTATTTTCAGTATGACTGGGCATTTATGATTGTTTATTCTTCTGCATTATTTCTGTTCTGTTCCAGTGTACAGACTTTCCAGCCCTGATCCTAGACATTTGTTAGCCTGAACCTCCTTTTTTCCCTATTCAAAGGTGTGAACCTTTTCTCCATGTTGCCAGGCAACACCAGCTCCCATGAGGCTTTGCCTTGACTGAATACTGTGTTCTCTCAGGTTCAAAACTAATATTTGTTCTTCCAAAGAAACAGTGAAAGCACAGCAGAGCTTGTTGACACATTGATCGCTTATAATAAACATTGAAACATGATTTTACATATATCGTTTCATATCTTTCTATAGAAGTCAATGGAAATACAAATGAAAGCGGGAAATAATAAATATTGAATTAGACTTTCCTTCAACTAAACCTAAGTAAAGAAGACTGGGGTGGAAAGAGTAATACATACCCTGACATAGAGGACTTTGTCTCCAACACGATAATGGCCTTTTGGCTGCTTTTCGATGCAGAATTTGACTGGACATTTGCACGGTGGATCCTCTGATATCTGCTTCACCTGAAACAAAGCAACAAAGAAAACACGCTTTTGATAATTATCCTGAAGTCATGCACTAGTATGCTAAGGCCTGGTAAACCACATACAGTCTATGACTTTGAATACTCACAATGGCATCCAGCAAGTTACCGCTGCTCTTTTTCCCTCTAGTCTTCACAAGGCCATTTGACGGTGAGGGCGGCGTTGATTTGATGGGTGTCTGAATGGGTGATGGTGCAGTTGGTGAAGTTTGTTGAGGTTCTGACTGGGTGTTTGAGTCAGAGAAGATGGACGTGGACTCAGGGGGAGGGGGAGGGGCCAGAGAAGGCAAGGGAAAAGGGTCTGGTGGAGGGGAGATGGATGAGGGGGTTGTGGTTGGAGGGGGCTCTGGATCAGGAAGGAAAAAAACAGGTGGGGTGGAGGGAGACGGCAGAGGTGAGGCGAAATACATGGATGGTGACAAAGACTCATCTTCGGCTTTCTCAATCTCTCTCTCAAGCTTGACCAGCACAGGCGGCTCAATGCCATACCTGAGGAGGAACATTTATTCAGCTCTGACTGAGAGATGATTATATGGTGATGGTGTGATATAAACAACTTTAAAGATCAAAGGAACTCACCTTGAAGCAATTCTCCCAAGTTGCATGAGACACAAGCACACATCCCTGGGCTGCTTCTGAAGAACTGGTGAAACACATACACTGTCATTCACACAACAAAGTCCTCAGAGGTCTATGACGTCAGCTCAAACATATACTGTA
Source organism: Carassius auratus (assembly GCF_003368295.1). Classification (NCBI taxonomy): domain Eukaryota; kingdom Metazoa; phylum Chordata; class Actinopteri; order Cypriniformes; family Cyprinidae; genus Carassius; species Carassius auratus. Next base: position 9,767,300 of record NC_039274.1, read on the forward strand.
ACCTGGGCATAAGAATGGACAGAAGACACAAGCTTTGATGGACACATGCAAAGATTCCCAAAGGAAAAAGACATTTGATATATCTATTCAGCTAAATGACATTAAACTTCCTCAAATATCAGTATCATAACACTGCAAAGTGAATAAGGATGACTGCTAGGGAAAAATAGGGAAAGTTGGTATGCAGAATCTCACGGAGGAAAATCTTTTTTTTAAATATCTAAACACTCTTAAAACAAGATCAAGATCAATTTACATTTTTTTTTAATTATTATTTTAATTAATTTAAATTCTTATTTTATTATAAATGTATTCTTTATTATTTATATGTCTAATCCCATTAGCAAAGAATTTTCACCTCACTAAATATGGTTTCATTTTCTTAAAAACCCACCCATGAGCCTTTGCAGTGCAGACACAAAACAAACGTTGTAGTCAAACTTTGCACTGATAAAAATTATGTCTTTGTTGTGCAGTGGAAAAGTGGAAAACACAAAGATGCTAAGTCTTGTTAAAACTTTTATCATCAAGAACGAAAACAGAAATCTGTCTCTCTGTCTCTGACGAGGTTTAAATGTGTGAATCCTTATGAAAACAAAGAAACAATGGATAAATCCAAAATAGCCTCATTTTGAAAGTTATGATTAATGTTGGCTAGATTACCAGTAAGAAGGTATCACTGTAGACTGGTTTGAAGTTTAAAATAAACAGTTCGTTTATGTCAGACAGTTCATGAAATCCATTTCAACATCAGGTATGTGCATACAGTATATAAAAGTCAACTCTGGGACTACAATAACAATTACTGAACACTCTTGAACGCTACATTATTTTACCTATCCTCTCAAAACCTCTCAATGTGCACTCCTTTACATTTTATCTTTTATTGTATTATATTCTTTATCTTTGACCCTATTTTCCATTCCCCATTTTTCCCCTGACCTACTGTCCTTTCATTTCTATATCCTTCTCTTTCTCTCCATTATTCTTCACACAGTGATGGACAGCGGGGGCCAAGGGTGTGACGCAGTGAACAGTGGAGTGACACAGATATTGATACTGCCTGTCTATTCAGCAGTTCTTTAGGACAACAGCCTGCATAGACCGAAAAGTAAGGCTTATTGTAACTGGACATCTCACTTAATGATCTCATAATTATAAAAATGAACAAGGAAAACACTGAACATTCTGTGCTTAAAAGGAGTCCACTGTCAGATTTCTTAGGATTGTTGGTGAACCAGCTCACAGACTTACAAGCTCATGCCACTTGACTGTATGCCGTGTATGCTGATTTTAATACTTACCAAGATCTTCAGATTCAAACAGGTGTGATTGCTCCACTCCAATTTTACGGCACCAGTACAGAAAATTCGCAGTATTGTCTCGAGCGAAGAATGATCCAGAGGCTGCATCAGACCGCCAGCGAATCACACGCCGAATAAAAGGCTATGGGAAACAAAAGAAACCAACTGAAATATATCTCTGATCAGCTTAGTATGTGTTCATCTGAATATTTTGCAGTATAAGTAGTACAACAGATAATTGTCCCTCTGTTATTATTATTATTTTTTTCAAAAAACATATATTTTTCAAAAATAAGCCTTGCACAAGCCAGTGCTCCTGCCAGTGCTACTAATTATAATAAGTCTTCAAAAAAGATACTGATGCACCCCCATAACACCAGCACACAGGTCACAGTCAGGGGCTGAAAGATTGTCGGGAAAGTAGTTATGTATGTTGTGTCTCATTTCGAAGGCTGTGCCCTCTGAATGTCACATTATCAGCCACATATGTCACTGAGGCTGCCTCTTTTTATAAAAGTGACCATTACATTCCAAAGCATGAAAGAAATTTCAGCAATTCACTCCTCATGAGGAATAACAGTCTATTTTGTAATGGCTACTTTTATGAAAAGAGGCATGTATGACAAATGAGACCTCTGAAAGGCACAGCCTTTAGAATGAGACAGGAATAGATCATGACTTCATACAAGGGATGAATGATCTTATGTTCGCCGATGCTACATTTATCTGATCAAAAATACTGTCAAAACAGTAATATAAAATAACTGTTTTCTGGTTTAGTATGAACTGAATATGAATTGAACTGCATTTTCATCAGCCATTACTCCAGTCTTCAGTGTCACAGTTGTACAATTTAAAAGTATTTACTGTCACTTTCAATGTATGCATCCTTGCTGAAATTTGTATATTATATTCATTTATTCTTGCAACTCTATCTACTGTTTATGTGCCTGTGCAATAGAGTTACTTGGTTTCAAAACTTGCATGCACATCTTATTTATTTATTATTTATACACATAACATGGTTTACATTTTTATGGCTCATCTTAAGTTCTAGATTAGGACCAAACTACCCATAAATGTAATGTGTCACGCTGTGAGCACCTTTCCATTGCAGGCCAGAATCATCTTCTCTTGCAGCACCTCTGCAAGCTGACACAGGACGACACCAGTGTCTAGTCTGTCCATGAAGTCATCCACGGTTATATCCAAACCTGTGCAGAAAGCATTCAGAGAAATAAATGAGCATTAAGAGCTAAAGAATGATAAAGAAACTAAAGAGGAAGGTTATAAAGGTAGTGAATGAATAATAGTGCATGAACTGGTAGCTCTAAAATACATATTGTCACTTGGGCTTACATGCAGTTCTGTAAAATTTTCATGGCTGTTGTTTTACCTTCCTTACAAGTCCTCTTGTCCATCTTTTTTTTCTTGCTCTTTCACTACCTTAGGCAACTTGAAGATGCCCCAAAAAATCCTCTAAACACACTTGCTCTGAGATTCTCACGGCTGTACAGGCACATTCCTGAGGCCTGGGTGTTAAGTACATACAGATTCAAACACAGCAGTGGTACCGGAGCTTACCATCACGGTAATGGGGGAGTAGAGGGCCTGGGGATGGGGACGGCAGAGGGAAACCACAACAAAAACAGAAAGCCTGATGTGCAGAATGACTGGGCACTGTCATTAGCTCAGAGCAGGAGAGAAGTGTGTAAGAAAACAAAGAGATCTCCCGCTGTCTGCCAACCACAGAGTCATAATGCTGCCCTGAGATCAGCAGGAACAGGAAGAGAAGCGTGTTAATGAGAGAAATCCCTCATCAGCTTTTTACAACAACTCTGATGTTGTATATCGTCTCATCTGATTTCTCAGGTTGTTGTGTCTCTGCTGTGTATTTAGGCTTTATTTGGCTTAGGGATTCTGTGGTCTTTTGACCTCTTTATGTGTTGTGTCAGCCCTCAGTTGTATTAAGAGGTTCTGACAACAAATAGCAGAGGTAAAGACATACAAGGAAATGTATTCCTGATCAGGGGTGCGTTTCCCCAAAGCATAGTTGCCAACCTGTTAGCAACTTAGTTGGTAGACATGAGTTGTTCGAATGAAGATTTAACAAAAAACTATCTTAAATGGTGAAATGCAAAGCACATGCAGAAAAAAAAGCATTTGGAAAGCGCAAGGCACCATCTTCTCCTAGAACTGTGATAATAAAATAAGTGGGCTGGTGATTTCCAATTCACATTTCCTTGACATACTTGAGCTGTAGTTAGACGTTTCCATGTGTTAAACTGCCAGAGGCAATTTATAGTTGCTGTAAAAGACTCAGTGTTGCCCTAAAGATTAAGTTTTTAGTGTCCACAGCCCAGATACTACAATCAACCACTTCTGGTTAACTACACTCCTACATAAAGGCTTGTCCATATCCAGATACTTCTCCACCATTGTTTCACTTGGTGGTGATGTTTGTGTGTGTGTGTGTGTGGTTTGGTTAAATGATGACAGAAATATTATTTTTAGATTAACTTCCCTTTTACGGTCACCAGTTTACAAATCACAATTAGAATGGAAACATGAACATGCTTTTATTTTCTTACCAAGGATTCTGTTAAGCCAGATGGCCAGATCTTCTTTCATGGGCAGTAGACTGGACTCATGCCTGCACGCCAGCCACTCGTTGTACTGGTGCAGACAGGAGAGGTCAGGTCCTGGTTCCCGCCTGGGACTGAAGGGACCATTCATACTGACTCAAGTACTGGACTGCTGGATAGAGAAGGAAAGAGGGGAACTTTACTGATTTAAAGAGACTGTTGTTTCCAAAATGATAACATATCTATAAAACTTCCAAAATGAACTGGCAGATATCCTTGATCATCTTTGTTGTTTTTCAGCCTCTCTAATGTCACTTTTAATCAATTTAATGCATCCTTGATGAACTAAAGTATTCATTTCCTTTGAACAAAAAAAAAAAATCTTACTTACCCTAAACTTTTGAACAGCTGTGTATGTTTTAAAAGAAACCAGAATATCAACTACAGTTGGATCAAATCCAGCACCTCAAATCTAGCACACATACCCTCGGCAGCAATGGTCAGGCTAAATAGACCTGAATGGACTATTAAATGTGGTGCACATATGAATGATAGCAGCACATCTGTTCTCTCATTGCTTCTGTGTATAGGCCACTGTCTGATTTTACCCCCAACATTGCTGGATTTACACTATACCTAATGATGCACATCTACCACATTCCTAGTGTTCTTCAAAACTGCAAGCGGTGAGAGACAAATATTAACTTTGCTGACAGGCAAACTGACTAAGAATGAGATAGGGATAATTGTGGTTTAAGTTAATGTTATTACTATTTTAATGTTAACCGTTTCCATGTCTAACTGATGCCAGGTATTGCACAATATATCATAAGGATGATAAAATCTTCTCTAGAATACAATTACAATGAGGGAACGCTGTGTAAATAAAAGATTTCAAAATAATTTGGAGGTGTGCACTCAATTACTGTGAAGTAAAAACCATTAAGACTCGTCATGCAAGACTGGGTGGAAAAAAGCACCAACACAAACAAACAAATACCGGCTCGGTAAGATTTCATGTACAGTACAAGTCTTACTTCAATCCCTAGCAACTGAAGAAGGCCCTGTCCTGTAATTTCCCACCAACTCAGGCAACCATTCATCAGAAGGGCCTTTCACATGTAGAAACATGCCCCTGCTTTCCATAACTACCACGCCATTGTAAGGCAGAGGAAGGAGAGCAGACACCTGCAGGGCAGATGTGTGCGACTGAAACAGGCGCAGAGAGAAATAGTGGTAAATGATGTAAGTCCAACCCTATTTATTTTATTAAAGCTGGACGACCAGAAGCTCTCAAGTGAGCAGTGGGGCCAGATGTTTGAGAGCTTGCCAGGAGAAGGCTGTTGAGGAAGAGGAGAGTAAGACACATAAACTCTGGAACAATTAGTTGTTGTCCTCCACAGCACAGAGTGAAGGGTGATGAGATGTTGGGTATATTAAGAGTGTGAGCAGGGAGAAATCGCAATGAAAGCTTTCATAGGAGGTCTACCTCCCAGAAGAGCTCAAGATCAAAAAAGAAAAAAAGGAACCTTTGTATCCATGGTTTTTATTGATAAAATAGAAGATAGCGTAACAGTGAAACAGCACACAGGGAAAAAAAAAGGATACACAAATGGCTGGAACTATAAAAGACTTTAAAGGGGTCATATGATGCAATTTCAATGACCTTTAGTTGCAAAGACTAAAGACTTTTAGTTGCAAAGACTAAAGTCTCAAATCCAAAGAGATATTCTTTATAAAAGTTAAGACTGCCACGGACCCCTAAAACATCTCGTTTAAACATGCCCCCACATATCTATGTCACTATGTGGAAATATTTGCGTAATGCCGCCCAAATGTTCACACAAAGAAAGAAGGTGTGATTTCAGTAACCACAGTTAGTGTTTAAGCAGCCATGTCAGGGAGATGCTGTATCTAGGTGAAAACAAAAGCACTTTATTTGGCCTTCCTAAAGTAAATGCATTTAGGAATCTTTAAGATTACTTACAACAGCAACGCATTTTATGGACGACAGTTTCGTGAACCTCGGAAAGGAGGTCATGCTGACTTTGCTACGACAATCTGGCGCTTCAGAATTGGCTACTGTAAGTATGTTTTGTTATTAGTTTAATTACCTGCTACTAAATGTTCATATGCAGAGTTTTGCTCATCGAGTGTGTGTGTGTGTGTGTGTGTGTGTGTGAGTGAGAGAGAGAGAGAGAGAGAGAGAGAGATACGGTCACGCAGTGGAGTGAGCGATCTTAACCATCCGTGGCTTGTGTACTGCAAACACATACGAGCTTCACCACTGTGTCTGTCAGGTGACTCTGTTTCCCCATCAAGCTTGAACCCATGGTAAAACTTAGGATATTATTAACGGTCTTTACATTGATTTAGAAAGGTGAAGCTCGCAATTGTGGAAAGGCGTGTTACATTTCCGATGAGTGCTTGTGGTGTTCAGCTAATCATAATGCACTGGGTCAGTTGGCCAATCAGAGCAGACTGTTATTGTCAGAAGGAGGGACTTTGTAGAAATATACATGTTTCAGAGAGGCGGGGCATAGAGGACCTACAAATAATGTATTTATTCGTTATTTATTTATTTTTAGGGGGCGGGGGGGGGGGGCATACTCCATCCACCTTTTCAAAATACAGAGCATGTCAAATAGACAGAATAGATCTTAAATAAGTTAACACTCAGTCTGGTGTTAATTTTAATTATTAGAAGGCCTATTTTGATTCGGACATCACTCCAGTTGGAGTATTTACTGAGTTGTTGACTGCTGCAAACAAATCAGATTCACTAATTAATCATTGGCTGTGTCCCAAATTGCATGCTCTCTGAGTAGGAACTTAAAGTATTCAAAAAGTTTTTATTTAGCTTGAATGTGTGTAGTACAAATGAAATCTGTAGAAAATCCACAATCCACATAATCCACAAATCCTTCAGATACTTGAACTATGTATTTAAGTATACAAAAATACATCAATACTGTCCGCAGTTGTATCTAGACTAGAGCACCATAATGCCTTTGAAGCAAACCACAATTACACAATTATTGTTCAGTCATATTCCTGAAAAAGAAAAAAACAGGTATGGCAAATAAACTTAAACATGATCTATTATTTCATCTAGACAGAGATCTGCCAATCAGTGTTACTGTCGAGCAAACAGAGCGTGACTGACAACGATGATGCAGAAATGTGCAGAAGTAATAGACAGAATTGGCAGAATGAATGATTAAAGACCAGCAAAACATGAACATACCATGAACTCCATGCAGGCCCTTGTGTGTGTGTGTGTGTGTGTGTGTGTGTCAGTGATGAAGGCTGAGCCTCCTTGACCGATGGAGCATGGGAAGCCCACACAACAGGATTGCAGCACACAGGTGCCACATTCACACTTACACTGCAGCCTGACCATACTCAGACAGGAGGAGAGGAAGAGGTCTTCATCCAAACTCACAGTCAAAGAGGAGCTTTATATTCCCACACACACACACCAAGATACATGTAACACTAAAACACACACAGATTTACGCTCCAGTTCACCTCTTACAGATAGGTGTGAACATTCATTGATACACACTGACACAAGGCAACACATGAGATTCTGAGGATCAACTGTACCCATCCAATTATATTTTTGGTGCAAGCTCCTCATCAAACAGTCCAATTTTACAGGCTATAATTGTATAATCTACTCATGTTCTGGTTAATAACATACTTAATGCTGAAAGCTCATGGATATACAAGATAAAACATACACAAACTACAATTTTTAACTGGCATACCAATCTAAGTGTCAGGTTCGGGTATACGTCCAGCATTTCTGCTGACCTGGTAGTCTTGCTTCTCTCACCTCTGTTAAATTACAGCCATGAGTTACTGTAGAGAAAGGGCTTGACATTTATCATACCTAATACTGGGATGACAGCCTAAATGTAGAGTACTTGTTCTATCAAGGAATTTGCGTGTAAAGAAAAGATCTCTGCTTCCAAGCAATCAGAAGAAACACCCAAGGCAACTAATTTACTTGGAATAAATCCATGCATAAAAACAACACAGAGTGTTTATTTTAATGGCATGTTTGACACTCATCTTCAGCTGCACGATATCAATGAGAATGTTAGCACACTCAACATATTTTTCTACAAAGGTCTACATTTCAATGAAATGAGAAACCACTGTAAGGAAAAGTGTGACACTGCTTAGAGTGAGTGGATCACAACCACAAACAGTGTGAGTAAAACTTGCAATTCATTGGAGCCATTAAGACTGTGTACCCTCTGTATCTGGCAAACTGTGTACAATTTTTGTTAGGTTATCAAGTATTTTGGAAGTCATTCATATGGACATGTTAATAATTAATAGTTTATTGTTTTGTTATTTTTTTATCTGCCAAAATATTCAAACATATTAGGTTAATATTAAACCATTCCCTCGAATATTTAAAGATATTATTGAGAAAATATGTTGTAAATTGTATAAGAAATGTATTTATTATAAGAGGATAATTTATTACTTATTTTTTATTATTATTTTTCATATTTTTTATAGTAATATCTGATTTAGAATGATTTGTCTAACCCCATGGCATAAATCAACATTGCCAAACTGAAGTAACAAGTTTGTTTAGAGGAAGAGTTCACAAATGTGTGATCATTATACCTACCCTCATGTCTTTCGAAATCTGTATGGCTTTCTTTCCTCCATGGAACAATGAGCAATGGCCCAAACTGATCTTTTTAATGTAATGAAGGTAAATGGGGAACATTTAGACTAATTGACTAATGACAGCCTAGATTGTATCCTGTTCCTCACAAAAATGTATCAGATGACTTCAAATGACTTAGAATATAATACAAAATGATAATATAATATGTGCAACCTTAAAATATAATGCAGCATTGAATACTTTTAAGTTAAACATGTTTGGAATGTCACGATCGAGGGTGACTAAATTATTAAATACTTTTCCATTTTTGTTGACCTATTTGCAAATACTGTTTCATCCTCCAGTCCTGGCAGTACCACAAGTAAGAGGTTGACTGGAGCCAGGTGAAAAAGCTTAAACAATAACAGTCTCATACTCTCACGAAACGTAACGTTCACGATGAAGACATTTTCAGCAACAGCTCCTTTATACATTAATTACACTATTTACAGATATGTGCGTATTGGTAGAGCAACTCAAAATATATCTGTCCTCAGATCGAGGACCAGAAAACATTTCACTGACCGCTAGTGATGGGTTATCAAACTTTTTTTGAAACAGACTTTGAAATATAGCCTGTAAGTAGACTACTGATTAATTTGTTGCCCTTAGCAAATAAACAAATAACTTCAGTCTATCATTTTAAATTCAAATTTGATCTAGTTACTGTGCTGACAATAAAAAAGGTCTACAGTGCCTACCTCTCTCTGTGTGTGTCCTCAGCAGATCCGCCAACAATGTCGAAGTGGGTGTCAAAACTTTCCCTCTCTCCTCCAAACTAGCTCTCGGTGTCAAATTGCATTAACACACTACCTGCTCAGACTATCAGTGTTGTATACATAAATCAGCTTTTATGGCCTATATATAAAGAGTTGTTCTTCACTATTAGCATAAACTATATCAGTACCCTATTTGAAAGTCATCTACAACATATTTTCGTGATTTACAGAATTATCAGGAAAAAAAATACTTTTTTTTTTCTTTGGTATGAATTTGAATACGGGCTACGATATTTCTGACAGATGAAAAGATAAACTTCATCTATTGTTTGTTTACCCACGTAGGATTTGCATATCCGTGTTGAAGCCTGTGTGTAAGCTGCAAGTGCACGGACCGTGCAGACTATTTTAACAAAAGGCTATGGATCAAGTCTTTGAAATTATTTGTTGGTTGGTTTTGTCTTTTGTCCATATAAAATTCCAACGTTTCGTTGGGAGATACACGCTCATCTGATTGTTTTCGAAACCTGGAACAATCAACCAGCAGATGATATTATAGCCTATCACTCATCTATCGACATCTTTCAAGTGTCTTTGCTGTAAAATATGTTAATTAGATGTTTTCAATCAATCAATCAATCAATCACCTTTATTTATATAGTGCTTTAAACAAAATACGTTGCGTCAAAGCACTGAACAACATTCATTTGGAAAACAGTGTCTCAATAATGCAAAATGACAGTTAAAGGCAGTTCATCATTGAATTCAGTGATGTCATCTCTGTTCAGTTTAAATAGTGTCTGTGCATTTATTTGCAATCAAGTCAATGATATCGCTGTAGATGAAGTGACCCCAACTAAGCAAGCCAGAGGCGACAGCGGCAAGGAACCGAAACTCCATCGGTGACAGAATGGAGAAAAAAACCTTGGGAGAAACCAGGCTCAGTTTTGTGGAATGAGTTTGCATCATGCACTAGAAATACTGTTAACTTGATCGTTGACTAAAGGGAACGCTTTCTGCAGATCTAAGCTTATTTTAAATAGGTTTCATCTGAAATGTCTGTTGTGGTAAAGCTGATATTGAATGGTCTTTTTTATTTTATTTTATTTTTTTAAGGACCATACATTACGAGTTAATTTATGTTTCCGCGTTGATGTTTTGGAATTAAACCATTCATTTATCATCCAGTAGATACTGCAGTCTATGCCGTATTATAGGGCTCAGAAAAGGCGTGTCGAAAATGTCTGGTTTTCCCGCCCACTCGGATGTTTATGGCGGGTAATGGATAAATGTGTGCTCTCTCTAGTTAGAGAGTCAGCTACACGACAGGGATCACTGTGCAGGAACGTGACAGAAGGCGGAATTGTGCGTTTCCTGGACAACCAAGGAACGCGTCTGGTGTTCGGATAGACACGCGGGAACACCAGGCACGTGTCTGTCCAAATTGGTCCCTGGGGTCTAGGGGGCCGGTTCAGCATCAGATGGGACCATCACTAATTACAGTTCTTTGTCCCACAGCATTAGTCTTTATGCTCGATATAAATTCATGGCATGCACTCAGCTCAACTCTATATCTAAATATTAATAATTAAATAATTCCAGATGAAGAAACTAAATCCACCTTAAAAAGCAAGTGTGAAAAAAACATTAATGGAGCAAAATAATCACGTCAGTCGCGCATATCCTAAGTTAATTTAACCTACATGTCATATGCGCCATGCCTTAATTTACTCGAAAAGGAACAGATTTTATTATAGTATTGCTTCCTTGCAGACAGAGTGAGTAAGAAGGTCACTGTTCATAAAGTGGCAACTCAACATCCGGGTCAATGGCTTCAGGGTGCGACTGCAAATTACTGTACTGCAGCTGTCAGATTGTACACCGCTGCAGATGAAGTGACGTTAATAGTGTTACTGTTGCAAATGTGCCATTAGCTGACGTATTTGGTACAGATTATACCTTGAAACCATTTAGTTTACCGTTTGTTCCACATATTAAGCCTCTTGTTTTGTGGGTCATCATTTCAAGCGTAGGGACCCATAGTTGTTCCGAGTTGGTAATTATAAGAAAACATATATACTGTAAGATTTATTTTAAATAATTTTTGTTTGATTCTTCTTAGGACATGCTTTGCAATAAATATAAAGTACAGGTAGGCCTATGTCATACCGTTGTAGAGCCCCCACGCGATTTATTCATGAAATCGTCACTAGGTGGGGCTGGAGTATTCCTATGGGTTTCAAGATGCTTTGCAGACTTGAGGGAGGCAAACTCATATCACTATAATCAGATTTATATTTTCAGTTCCGTGAATAAGTGGGCTACTGGTGATGAGATATTTTAGTTTGTGCTAGAAAGATTTGCACAGGAGACAACAAAGCTGAAAACAGGAAGCCATTGTTAGGATCCCTGTGGTACTGATGCAACATCCTCCACTTCCTCTCTTTTGCTCTCACTGTGTGTGCACAGTAATATGATTACTTGTGAGTGGTGATGGGATCAAGTCTAGCCGTAATGTAATTATCACGTGATGGAGAACAAGCTATCAGTGCATTATCAGCTTTCACTCATCCACATCATCAGGTCTGTTACAATGTCCAAACGCTGGAGCGGTTCAAGTTTTTAATATAACAACTACTCAGGTTAAACAAAACAGATGAATGCACTTTGTAATTATTGTTGATTTGATCAGAATCATCTCTGTCCCTTCTCTCTTTTTCCACCACACACACATAGTCAGCTCACATTAGTGTTCTTCATAGCACAGTCTCAATAATTCATTGATTTTCTCCTAGTTTACAAAATATCCCATGACAACCACATTCCTTCTTTACTACTATAAGCATCTCTGTCTCTATGGCAACCTTCTTTGCTCTCTAAAGATTCAGAGAGAAAAGCCACAGGACAAAGAGACTGAAAAAGAGAATGAGATGGAGAGAGCCACGGCCGGGCGAATGTTTTGTTTAGAAAGAACATCTCATACAGAATACAGGATGACAAATGAAAAATCTTTCTGTGTCCCTCTTGCAGATACACATTTTCTAGACTATCTATCTATCTATCTATCTATCTATCTATCTATCTATCTATCTATCTATCTATCTATCTATCTATCTATCTATCTATCTAGCCTGTTGGTCTGAGTCTCAATAGTATACAATGTATTGGTAGCCAGCCTGTATGCATGCTTATGTATTGTGTTAGATATGAATCTGTCCGTCCGTCTGTCGATCTGTTTAGGTGCAGGTTTTTTGGAACAGATGTCAGTGTAAAGGTACGATATAGTCACACTCAGTGTTGCTGCAGCCATACCATGATGTTGATGGACAGCGTATAGGAAGAGAGAGCATATTGAATTTCATTGGTTCAGGAAGGGTTGGTGGGTGGGGCTAGAATGCCCCAGTAATGACTGCGTCAGAATGTGCGTCAAATTCTCATGTTTCAGAATAGTAACCTTGAGGGAATGAATGGAGGAACTACTCTGGTGGATGAATTTGATATCGCACTACTCAATAGTCTCTCTCTCTCTCTCTCTCTCTCTCTCTCTCTCTCTCTCTCACACACACACACACACACACACAAACACCTTCTCACACATATCAATACTCAAACTTGTAGTGGTACACTTCTCTTGCAGTTTACAAACCATGCAAGCAAGTGTGTTTGAGCTCCACCACAGCTCTCTGCCTGACCTTGATTTGTTCATTTAATCAGGGGACGAACACATCTCTTGGGTGCTGTAGCTCTGGAAACAGGTGTAAGTGTCTCCAGGTTCAGGATGACTCATCACATAGACATACAGCCACATTTATTTATTTATTTTTTGGAATCACTCAAGTACATAATCTTGTTCATTCAAACCTTTGTGTCTGTCTGTCAACAGGATCTATAGGACGCACACAAAAATAAACTATCTATCTATCTATCTATCTATCTGTTGGTTTGATTCTCAATATTATACAATGTAACAGCCTCTATCCATGCTTATGTGTTGTGTTAGATATGAATCAGTATTGTGTTTTTTTTCTCTCTCTCTCTCTCTAGAAAGGCGCATGACAGCTACTTTGATCAGTTAAGCATCTTTTCTGAGTATCTGTCTTCCATATTTTCTCTCTCATTATCTTTCTTTCTGTTTATCACTCAGTCTGTTTCACTGCCTTACCTCTTTTGTTTTGTTCACTTGAGTGACAGTTAGCTGGTTCATCCAGACTGCTGTATACTGAAATAATTGGCCAGAAAGTGCTTCTTAGTCCAGTCTATCTGTGGAGGAATGAGTGACAGTACAGCAAAGTGCTGTGAACATGTCTACACATGATACTGGAATGGAAGGATGATTACCCAATGATCAAAACAAAAGAAGGTAGAAACAGGAATGCAGGTGTAGCAGTAAACTGTACGGGGGTCAGAAAAACAGAGCTTACACAGTGAGAGCAAGTGCGTGCTAATGAGTCACCAACCACATCACCTCTGCGCTGCATGAGTCACCTATAGGTACAATGATTAATGGATAGAGGCGGAGAAGAGCAGACAGATGAAATAAATAACAGAGAGCACAGATGAATAAAATTTGATAACAAGTTAAAGCTTATGTCAAACAAAGACACATCAGATTTATTCAGATTTCAGTTGTCAGGACTCATTTAGGATGGAGCCTATATGGAAAAATAAAACACCTTATGATCAACAAAAAGGTATGAGATTCTTATAGCTTCCAATGCAAATTAATAAAACCTTTATAGCAGAATGCATACAGTACATAAAATGCATATAAATATCAGTTGTCACTCTATAGCACAAAGAAACATGACGTATTGAGATGATATTTAAATGCTTAGATTTATGATCAAAGCCCACTAGGTTTTTTGCATTGCAATACAGTGATGATTGAACATTATAATGAACATTCCTCCAAAACCTGATTTAAAATAATAATAATAATAATAATAATAATTGTATCTGAATAATATTCCAACAACAAGTAAATTGCTTCAATTTCTTAAGTGGTCTTCTTGAAATATTAGTAACAATATAGAAGTTATTATGTTTCATTTATAAAATAATCAGCATAAATTTCACAGCAAAAAGAACCATGAACCACAACCTGAAAGTGGAACCTTTTTAAAACGCCTTTTACTTGCTAAAAAGTATAAACAATAATTCAGATTATAGAATGGTGTGCATTGTGTATAACAGGGATTCCAGTAAAGTATGATCATGTTAGTAATCTAAAAGACATAGAAATTTGCATATTGGGTTAATTTCAAAACATCAACACAGAGACAGAAATTAATTCAGAAATTATGTACCTCTGAAAATAAAGGCCTTTAAAAATTGTGGTTTCCTCAACAGACATACCAAATTTAACACATTTAAAATATGCTTGGTCTTGAACTTGGAATTAATATCTGTCATGGGAGTTCAGGCCAGAAAGCATTTGCAGACAACACAGCCCACACCTCTCTTTTCGAGCCCAAACTGCTAACAATCTGTCTTGCTGGTCCTTTGAATCTGGCTCCAGATCTTACTGCAAAAATAGTTAACTTAATTACAGTGTCTTAACCCATATCACTTTTCCTTATATTTCATGTGACTATGTTAAGTCATAAAAATAGAAGTGTTAAGAACAAGCACTCTCCAGAGAGCTTTCTGAGATCTGAGTTCACACTTGGAGATTTTATTTTCACTTTTAGCTTTTTACAGGGTGTTTAATTTAACACTCTTTCACTGTGAAACATGCATATGCACAAACACGCAAGGGACGATGCGATTTAAAGAAATATTCCACATTTTACTTGTGCGCGTGTGTTTATCCCAGCAGTTAAAATACACATTAGTAAGAATGCAGTTAGTCAGTTCATCAGTGCATTAGACAGCAAAGTGCCATGAAGTAATTAATGATGACATCAAACCTGAAAAACCAGCAGGTGCCATAATGTGATCTCTTGCTTCCCGCAAAAATTTAAGTGTAAAAATCCATTATGACAGCATGAGCAAATGAAGAAATACATGCAGGTGAATTTAAAAACAGAAATATAATCTGAGTTCAAATATCTAAATATTACTACATTAGTTGTATACACGTGATCTTCAATCAGATGAAAGTTTGCACTCATTATTTCTAAATCTCTTATAGAGCTATCTTTCTCGACTTCTTTCGTCCTCTCTCTCTCTCACCTTCTCTCTGTCACCGCTCTCTCTAATCTAAGAGCTTTACTTCCCCTCTGTCACCTCTGTGTGACTAATCAAATCTGCAGAGGAGGTGTCTACACAACAGGAGGGAAATCAATAATCAGGCCTGTGAGGTGGGGGAGCCAATGCACCATGTGTGCCTGTGTGTGTTTTTGTGTGTGTTTATTATATTAATGCAACAGTGGGGAGAAAACAAACTAAACATAAAAAACTATCTATCAAGTGTAAGAATAAATATATATAAACACACACACACACACACACACACATATACATATATATATTTTTTTGTTTTTAATTAATTTATAAAAAATGTATTCATCTTTTCAGAATACTCTGCTCTCTCTTGGAAACCATTTTCAGTTGTTCTGTGTTTTGTTTTTGATAAAAATCTAGCTTTTTTCCCTGATGTTTCTGTATATGCATGTTGACAGGAGTCCTTGCGGCTTTATGACTGAAGTCTGTATGTCGACGTCTTAATGGGATCTCAAGCCCTCTTGAGGCCTGTCTCTCTCTCTCTTTTTTAATGAGATTTTACAGCCAGCCTGTGTCCCCCTGTCATGCTGCAATAGGGGTCTGACAGGGAACAAAGGAGTCCTCGTGGCTGTGAGCATGGGGCACACATCTCCCACTCCTCTCTTTCCCTCTGTTTCCTCTCTCTCTGCCTCTTTTCCTCCCTCTTTCCCCCCTCACTCTGTTGGTTCCCATCTGGTGAAGGGGTATTGTGAGAGCTGAGTAAATAAAGCTCAGTCTGGCAGCACTGACACACACACACACACACACACACACACTCATACCCACCTCCACGCACAAAGAATGAATCTACTAATTGATTTTTAATTCTCTCCTTGTCGTTCATTTTTGTAATTCTGTTGTTCATTATGCTAGAAAAAGTTATCTTGTTATGACTGCAACTAAAAAATGTCTGAATATTTGCTCTAGTATGGAAACAAGTAAACATTTGTTTGGCATCTGCAGTTTTATGGTGCTTTCAAACATTAAGAACACTGCTATACAACTGCTTGAAACATACATGAGGTGTACAGTGTTGCATGAAAGATAACAGATATGCATAACTTAATGGCCCTTTCCAATGCACCGTCTCCACTAGATGTGTCTTGCCCCTCTGTGGGACGTACGTCTGATTGTGGACTGGTAGCCAGCTCTGTTTAAAGGTCAGGTTTCTCCCCTGAGTCCCACAGGGCACTCTCTCCTCTCTGTCACTCACTCTGTCATTCAGATGATGGTGAGGCACACCACTGCATATTATGTATAAATGGAAAATCCATCAACAGCACATATTAGAGTTAGGGTTAAAAATGTGTTTGTTTGTTTCAGTATTCAGCTAATATTTGATATTTAATTGTGCCCGTTTCATAAATTCATATTCCTTTTTTATGTATTTAGATTACTGTAAATTAGCATTTTAATAGTCAAACTCATTTAAATTAATTGACAGTAATACTCACTTAAATTATAATAAAAAAAACAAAAACACAAATAATTTAATAACATTGCTAAATGCCTTTAGTAAAAAAATTTTTTTTTACTAAATATGAATAATGACTAAATATAAAAATTTGTTTCATAATTATTGGCCAGAAAAGCCTATTTCTTATATATATACGCTCCTGTTGAAGATGCATTTAAATGCATGAAAGTTAATGAAAAAAGTGGTATAAAAAAAAACTTAAAAAAAGTAAAGATCTGTAAGAGAAATGAAGAGATGTATCTGTTAAATTCTGTCACAGCAGAAGATATACGTTCATGATATGCTGAAATCCTTCAGCAACTGTAATGGCTTGCCCTTCCTGTATCACAAGCAAGACTTTTCCCCACCCACATGATTTCTTCTTCCAGAACCTGAACAAGATGTGAATTTTGATTACAGGAAGAGAGTATGAGACGTCAGCATTCAGTACTACTGACGCAAAAACCCACCTAAGGCTATAGACAGAAACACACACACACACACACACACATGCCTGCAGTCAGGTGTTTTCTAAAGGATGGAGCTGAGTGGGAAAGCCCAGATTCTCTCTCTGCTTATACAACGTATATGCTGAATTTAACAGTTTCACTTGTCTTTGGGGACTGAATTAGTGGTAAACATCACCACATATCACTCGACACTTAAACTTAAACAACAGCTGCATAAAAAATCCTCATATGCTCCACTGCTGGAATAGACAAGAATTTAATGACTATATGGAATAATTTATGAGGAGATTGAGAGCTGGGCCAGTGGGGGAAGGGACTTATTCGGTTTTAATATGAGAGCTCATTCATTCACTGTTTTTCCCCCTCACACATGAGATGGATTACACAGACATCCACCCTCACCTCTCCCTCCTTTTCCCAATGGAGAACGAAACACTGGATACGCCAACCAGTCACCTGCCACTGTCCATGAGGGGATCAGGAGATATTTATGGGTTGATGCGAGCCTTCAGGGCCCTCACGCAGGCCCCTGTCATCAAAGAGTGATTTCAGTCTCACTACACCACCCCTCCACGCCCCAAGAGACCACTGCAACACCTGCCCCAAACGCCTCCATGCACAAGCACCTCCACCCACCAACAAAAACACATACGTGAGCATAAAACACACAGGTTTACAATCATGCTTCAAAATGATTATTTTTATATTAGTCCTTATAGAAAAAATGCTATTATGCTAGTACACTCTTTGTGTGCTCTAATCTTTCTTCTCAGTGTGACATTAGACGGATATAACTGAGAAGCTTGAATGAACACCAAGTGAGGAGGGTGTGGACTGCAATCTGTGCTGGACATCCGTGACGGTTACGGCTGACAGAACCAGAGTAAACACGTGTAATAGGGTCACAAGTGACAGGCTCATTGTGGTTGTCTAATTAGCAAAAGCAATAGCTCAACATGGTATCCGCTAACCAATAAGTTGCCAAGAAAAAGTATAATTACTTTATTTTTAGATTTTTTTTATCCTTTTCATATTTTAAAAACATATTATTTTACATCTTAGATGGAATATTTTACAATGATTTAATTATTCTAGAAGTTAATGGCTAGTAAAGCAATAAGCCCCAAGAAGCTGTGGTTCACAGCAAATTTATAACAGCTAAGGGCCGGTTTTAGGCTCGACTTATTGCTTTAATAAAACGGTTATTCCATACACATAGTAAGATTTCAAAGAACAAAACAGAGCAAATAAACTGTAACAATATAACTAAAAAACATTATTCTTCCACTAAACAATGTAGTTGCGCAACACACAGAAGTAAATAAAGGTGTATGTTTGGAGCGTAATTTACAGCTTTGAATGCGGCTCAACCAATCAGAATCAAGAACCAGAACTATCCATTTTATAATATTATTTAAAAGATACTGTTACAATTAAGTTATCTATCTATTAAAAAATGCTCTTACTCTTCCTTTGTGGTTCTATTTGTGGCATTCTTGGTTATCATGGTGGTGTGTTTCTGTAAAAACAGTAACCTGAGCATCTTTGTGGAATTTAGAACAAAACCTTACTCAGACCAATTACACATCCACACTCAATTGACAAGCTTTCAATTATGTTCACCCGAGTGTGAACATGTTTCTTCAGTCAATCTGATATTGTAAATCAGCCGCTGAAAGAAAGGTTATCCAATTAGTAACTGACTTACACATTGTAACAGAGAGAAAGGGCAAAGCTGGACATCGTCCAGACTGTGACGGTTCCCTACGGCGGGACAGGAGCTTGACTTTGACTGCCCTACTGAATGCATGGGGACACTCGGCTGTGTTCCAGGTTATGGAGGATGTTTGTGACATCTGAACATTAGAAACTCGCATCCAATACAATAGCCAAATGGACAGACAGACAGACAGAGATAGATAGATAGATAGATAGATAGATAGATAGATAGATAGATAGATAGATAGATAGATAGATAGATAGATAGATAGATAGATAGATAGATAGATAGATAGATAGATAGATAGATAGATAGATAGAAATCCTTCACCAAGGCAAAAACACTGCCAAGGTCACTACCTCTGAAGCGTCTGGCAGGTGAGTGTCTCATTCACACCTCTCTTACTGTGTGTTCAGCAGGGATGCGGATCTGTCTGAATCTGCAGCACTATTTCGTGTGAGGACTGTTTTTTTTTATCTATCTATCTGAAAGAACAGGCACAGATGCAAACTACAGGACTAACCTTATATTTCAGAAAATATTTGTCAGACGTACAGATCAAATGTTTGAAGAGACGATAACACTCTACAATAAGGTTCATTAGTTGACTTCTACAGCATTTATTAATCTTTAGTTAATGTTAATTTCAGCATTTACCAATGCATTATTAAAATCAAGAGTTGTGTTTGTTGAAATTAGTTAATGCACTGAATTAACATGAACTAACAATGAGCAACTGTGTTTTCATTAACTAACATTAATAAAGATTAATAAATACTGTAATAATTGTATTGCCCATTGTTTGTTCATGCTAGTTAATACATCAACTAATAGAACCTTATTGTAAAGTGTTACCAAAGAGACTTTTTAATCAAGCACAATGGATGCTCCAAATTATGAAATTCTAAACCTATATCTGAGATTTTAACTTAACACCATCATTAAAAAGTAGTTTTGAAATGTTTTTATTTGTCTGCTAAAAATACACAACAGCGGGAGGGCAGTAGGTTTCCTGCATCAGAGATGCTGATGAGAGAGGAGTCTGAACACATCCTCTAAATAGCTTCTAAGTGCAGCCCCTCCTTCCTGCCTCCATTAGGACGTTTGTGTGGTCAATAGGCTTTGCCGATCTCCAGGGACCCCTATATTGATTTTACTAGAGCAAGGAAAGGGCACAGAGATGCAATATGGGTGATGCATAACCAATGCCTGGGCTAAAATCGTAGATATGATTTACAAACTCGCAGCAGCTGGAAAAAGTACTTGGTGTGCTTGAAGACTAATCAGAAACCAACACTGATTACTATATATCCACAATATTGGCAGCAAATTTGACACAAATTTAAGCAGGTTTGTCCTTGGCCTGCATGCAAAGCCTAATGGAATCACAGTAAAACAACACAGACAAGTAAAGTTTGTTATACTTTTATATATAAAAAGGCTATATAGAGCATTTCAATTTCACATCAACATACCTCTCCATTTACAGTAACACAGAAGCCATATATTCACACTTCACTCTTAAGCAGAAAACAAGAATAAGGTACTTCAACATCATCAGGCAAATTACTGTCATTTTTGAAGATTTTTGAATACCTTTATACACGATCCTTGTGTCACTGAATATTGAAACAGTAGTGGGAAAATGCAAGGAGGAAAGAGGGAAGAGGGAGACAAGGGAGCGCTTCTCTAACCACAGACAATACACAGACCAGAAACAAAGGGGAAGGACAAAAAGATACGTAAAGGATACCCGACAATAACATACTCTCAAAAAGCAACCACTGGCAACCATACAGGACGACTATAGAGGTGCGGCCACCTGCGGAGCTGAGGACCCCAGTAAGAGTTTACACAGGAACCAGCTGCAGGTGGCACTTAAGAATCATTCTCTTCTGGTGAGTGGGTCCAGCACATAAACTCTTCACAGTAAAGAGAGTTGCACTGGACTCTTGCTAAATCTAAATATATTTTCATATGTATATATATATATTTAACAGTAAGTAGTTATTTAATATTTTTTCTTTTTTTTAATTGTCATCACAAAAACACTTAAAACCAAAATGATTACAGTTAAATGTGCTAATGTGTTACATATTTTTTAATGAGTGACTGCTAATAAGTAACTGTTACCATAGATTTATTGCTTTGTACATTGAATATGGTTATTACCTTCTGCTAGGACTATGCAAGCCCTTTTCACAGGTTCTTCCTTCTTTACTTGATGGAAACTCTCCCATCCCCCTCCATCCCAGCTCAAATATCTCACTACATGTTACCTTTGGTTAATTGTGCAAAGAAATTGACACATATGTAACAGATTAGTAATCTTGTGTAAATCATATGTAACAAAAATGTGTAAAATACAATTAAAAAAACATTTGTAAAGACAAAAACAGTTCTGACCCATGCATAACCAACATTCACAGATGTCAAAATGGCATGGAGTTAAAACAATTGCATGGAAATTAAAGAGTTCGTAGCCTTGACACACTGTGCTTTTGCTTTTTGTAGCTCTTGCAATCCCAATTATCTAAAATCAAACCCCTTCCCAAGTTTCATCTATTACACCAAACACCAAATTGAACAGCACCGTCCAAAAATATATTTATATTTACGGATACGATTGAAATAATTGCTGAGCTTGAGAAACACTTTTGTTGCTTTTATCTAAAAAACTGTGCTTTTTGTCCTCTGCCGTGTCATAGACAAATGTCCTCTTTAATCTCTCAAAAAACATGACAAATGATGGACGAGTAACGCATCATGAGGTTGTGCTGTTAAATTACATTGCACAGCTCTCTCAGTGCAATCAGAAAAAAAAGTGGAAACCAGTTGCTTGGCTGGAATTCTCTACAGCAGTATTTCTCCACGAATGACTCTAGAGCCTCGCTTCTGGAAGCCAGTTTCCTGACTAACTCTACAGGCTTCTTTATGCTGAAAAGGCTCAGAATAATGGAGTGGAAAAACTCGGTTTCAGAATATTACACATGATTGCACTTGAAATAAAGTTACTCTATTTTAATACATAGAAAATGTACAGTCTGCCAATTTTTGATATGTGCCATCTCCTTTGAATAATTGACTCATTTAAATTAATATGTAAATGTAGGATTTGATCATTTAAATTTGTGCAAACATACAACAATTTATAGGTTATTTTTCTATGTTCACCGATAATATTTTTTTCAAAACTCACAGACACTACAAAATCTACAGTGTTGGCATATTTTTTTTTTTTTTTTAATCCTGTACTGTTTGTACAGTGGCTCCAAAAAGTATCTGGACATTTAAGTTACACTTAAAAATGTAGAAATGTCATTGCATTAGATTAGATAACAACAGGTTTGTTATATTCAGTTATATAATATATATTTAATAAATAATATATCATTTCAAAATGATGACACTTCATACATCCACTTATTTAAAGCAAAGAAAGACAAATTGCATTTTTATTTTTGCAGATTACACTTAAATTTTCTTATTTGATGATGCAATGGAATTTATACACTTTTAGTTTTGACTTGTGTCCAAGTCTATCCAAATACTTTTTTGTTCCACCGTATGCTGCTGTAGGGCTGTATGCATCGTGTGTGTGTTTGTGTGTGTATGTGTGTGTGTGTGTGAGGTCTAGGAGTAATCCCCACCCTGCCTGTGTCTGTAGCCCCCTTCCTCCACACCTTCCTGTACATATTCCTCTCGTTTATCCCATCCTTCTGCCCATCCGCCGTTCAACTGTGTAGTGGCACCGTAGGTCTTGGCTGGACCTCCCAGAGCACCGTAGCTGTGGGTGATGTCTCCAGTTTCCTCAGCCAGCTCATCTTCATCAATGAAGCCACACTTTTCTTCACTTGTCTGTTCTGGATCTGCCCACGGCTGCTTCTCCCCCGAGGCGAAGATGCCATAGAAGATTACACCGCCATAATGCACCATGGCAGCGATAAGAAACACATACTGCCACTCTTCTCGGGTCTGAAAGGAAGAAAGAGTTGTCAGGAATTCATTGACATAAAGGAGCTGCAAGAAAAACGCATTAAATAATCATAGGCTTAATGCTGGTGAATCCAAGCACTTTTGGTAATGAATAAAAGGTAGGGAGAGAGATCTGAAAATCTGTCACACAAAACCTTTTGAAATCACAATATTATTTATATATCAGATATAATAATATAGAAAAGAATCAAGATAACAGTTTTGCTGTGATTCTCAAACCACGGAAGTGTCACGCCTTAGCCATCTAATCCACCACGGGGCAAAATCTTTAATTTAAATGATGATCCATCCAATCCACACATAAGGTACTGAAGATCTAGAATTCAAAAGAAAATCCTGAAGGTGGTCTTACCTTGTTTTTGGTCATGGCTCCCACAATAAGAGGGCACACCATTCCTGACAGAGTTCCCACTCCGTTAGAGATTCCCATGAGGATACTGGCATAGCGAGGAGCGATGTCTAAATGATTGACATTGAAACCTGATGGACAGTAAAGGTGTATACATTACATTAACATCGGACAAAATAGAAATAACATTTTTTTTTTCTCTTTTTGGCACTGAATTAATTACAACACACCATGGTTACTATTGTTCCCTAAAACAAATGACTAAAATAAAATAAACATTTAAAAAAAACATTTATACTAAAATACACACTGCAAAAAATACACTAACCCAATATTAATAAAACTTAAAACTATAATAGTATATCAATGACACTAAAATAACACTTCAACAAACAACATTACAGAATGATATTTTTATATGACTGAATTCCTCTAGTATAATCTGCACATCGTGGTCCTGCAGCAAGAGTGAACATTTTTCAGGATCTCTAACATGATGCTGGAGATTCAGACTAAAAATAGAAAGAGCAGCCATCTTGTAGAGCGGAGGAGTCGCTGGCCCCTCCCCCTTTGAGTGCTCTGCCTGTGAGGCTGCTCTCAGGGGACAGTGTGTATGAATTATTGAAAAAGTCCAGCAGAACAACCTATTCCTTCCAAGCTGCAGCACAGGAAGAGCATTTTGAGTGATAAAAGGAAAACATGGCATTTTGTCAGAAATAAGTCATTAATTGCTGTGATCCCTGGCTGTGGATATGGTGGCTTTTTATTACAGTTTTTTTTCTTGTCATTGTTGTGTATAAAAATCAGGTTAGCAAGGCAAAACATTAAATCAGACATACTGCTTCTCCAAAGACTTGCCTGATATTGCAAATCCACTGAAGCCGACAGCCAACACAAGAAACGAAATGGCCACTCCTTTACTATGCGAGTAACCAACCACCAACAATAGAGTGGCCTCCATCCCAAAGCCTGTGAAAGATAATCAACACACTAAGCTAAAAAAGACAATTACATGACTATTATTATGACTATTAATATTCAGTTTGAAGAAATGTTTTATTTATTTTCATCCATTCCTTGAACAATCCTAGCTTACGTGGATTTAATCAGAATTCAGTCTTATAGGAGCTATATGCAGTAGGCTGCTCTCACCTCCGCAGTTCATTATCTTCCGAACTGTGGTAGTAGACAGGATGTTTTTGCTACGAAGGAAATCGGCTATCTGTCCCCCAATGGGTACGATGATGGTCATCACCAGATGGGGCAAGGCTGACAGCATGCCAACCTGAATAAGACAGCAGCCGACAGGCTCAGAAGCATCTTACTGAAAACACTGCAGAAAGCATTAGCCATTACCAATGTTAGTTAATACTGTGGAAAAATAGGATGTGCTTAAACCACAGAAAAGAGGAAAACAGGTCCATGTAAAAATCCTAAATAAAACAATTTTAGTAAATACTGGATAAATCTGATAAATAAATGTCTTCTAAAAAATAAAACAAATTGACATGCACCATCATAATGTATGTAAGGCATCACCATTAGTGTGTTAATACTACAACGAGATGTAAAGACATGATTGAAGGTTTAACTGTAGGAAGTGAGAAAACAAGAGCAAAATGAGATGCAAGCACAGACTTAAATCACCAATAAGTGATTGATGAATAATTCATTATGAACTATTCACAATGAATAATTCATCAACCTATTTCAGACCTTAGGGAATGACAAAGGTCACCCATTTACTGATGCACACTGGAATTACAGACAAACATCATATGTGATTTAGACACTAAGGCTAGCCATTCTGACCCAAATAAAGCTTGATTGCTGATTAAGTAATTATTAGTTATTTTGTCAATTATTAGGTTTGTATAAAACAAATACGAGTTTAAATGCAAACAACATGAAAGGTAAACTGCAATTACCTTGCTAATCTCAAAGCCAAACACCTCCTCGAAGTATGCAGGCTGGCTGATGAGCAGCAAGTAGAAGGTCCAACTCCTGCAGAAGTTGGCCACAATGATTGCATAGACAGGCATGGATGTGAAAAACTTCCTCCAAGGTGTCTTGAATTTCTGAAAGAGAAATGAGTATTGCAGCATGTGGAGTACTGTTACATTAATACCCATACTGCTAATGATTTTATATGTCATGTCTTGATTCTGCGAGCAGGAATGAACATTTTTGATTCTTTGTCAGTACTGATGTTCCCTGAGAGCGCATGGCATTTAGACCAAAGAAATGCACGCTGTCTGATATTTTATACGCTTATAGACTAACTCCTTGTTAGTACTTTAAACTCACAGATTTCATTAGATGTCCTCAAATAACACTTTGGTGACAAAATCAACCTTTGTACCAATTCGGCTGTGTCTAATATTTACAAAATAACTATAAACCTAGAAGTGTGATCACCAAAGAAATATGACTTTTATCTTCTCATTGTTTTCAAGACATCCTGACAAAAATAACACTGTGGTTTTATTTACCCTATATGAAATCTCAAATTCAGATCTCTTCATAAAAGAAATTAAAATCAAGCAGAGAGAAAACCAGGAGTTTGTTTTAGCTCCCAATCTTAAAGTTGCCATAAAGCATAGTATACTAAATGAATAATATAGATCTTATTGTGAACAATTCTTCTGTGCATGTTTATTTTTTTTGTTTTACAATCAAAATGTCATAACTGGACTGTCTGCTGAAAATGACAGACTTTTCCAATCATTTAGCCCCCTTACACTGCATCCCTGCAAGCCTGTGTTATAAGCAACACCCACATTTCAAAATCCAACCAACAACAGATGCATAGAACAAAATATTTTGGAAGGACAACCTTTCTAGGCACAACCAAGTGAAGTAGATTTGTGTCAACAAGCAGCAAGCAACAAATGAGCATTAGAATTATAGATAATTATAGAGCGGTGCTTAATTATAGGTTTGGGTGAGAGGAAATGTTATGCTGTTAGTCAAAACAGCTCTTAAAAAAGGAATTGAATCCTATGATCAAGCATTTTCTTCTGAGATATCCAACCCCACTATATCCCAGAGATTCCATTCCTATCAAGAGTGGAGCAAGATTATGTTTGTGGTCACTCACTTCTGCAGCACCCATGAGATTCGCACTCTCGCCGATGCTCTCCTCGATGTAGCAGCGTTCTTCAGCTGTGATGGTGGGATGTTCAGCTGGGCTCTCATATGACACAAGGATCCAAAACATATACCAGAAAATCCCAACACATCCTAAAGGGAAACAAACAGTTCTTAAGATGTTGGTCTTGTAAGAAAACATCATAAAAGAAGCAGACAGGAAAATCAGCAGACTGAAAACTCCTCATATAACTAACTGGATTACAATTCATTGCTTTCCAGACGGCACTAATTCTTGGCCCAGTGACGGGCAGATTTAGTGTCAGCACAGAGGATAGACACATGAGAGAATCAAAAGGAAAAATCAATACCCAGCATCAGTGAGTCAATCCATACTACACTTCCTAAAATACACTCATCAAGAGCGTTAAGCACACTCATACAATGACAGTTTACATCACAATCACGGCTCATACAGTACATGCATAAACCACTCTTACCATAGACATAGAAAACAGATGACCAGCCAGTGTACTGCACCAAGATCCCAGCTAAAGGCATTGCAATGACAGCTCCAGCATAGGAACCTACAGAAGAGAAGAAGAGGAGTTCAATTGATCAAAAAATCAGACACTGAATATGCAATAAAACAACATTGGAAAATATGGTCCATGCCTAAATAATATTTACTAGAATTCTTGCGGATAAACAAATGTATCTTAAAATTTTAACATGCACACAATAATGAGGCACTAAGGTAGCAACTAAACAAATATAATGACATTGGTTTTCTTTATTATGCACTAATCTATTTTGCTTTAAAGAGAATAAAGATGGAAATTACCACAGAAGGAGGTTGTGGCTAGACGGCTTCTTTCCAGTGGAGGAGCCCACTTACTCCAGATCCCATGACAGGCTGGGTAGGTCACACCCTAAAAACAATAATACTACACATCAGCTCTATATCACAAAGAAATGTGCTGAGACAAAAAGTTTTGTGTAAATAGATTCTTCAGCAAAAGTATATCATGCCATAACTAATTGTTGCAGGCTTTTCCCAGGAAGATTTTTTCTTTCTTTCTTGTTTTAAAGGAAGATCTATTATCAAGTGACCAAATGATATATAAATAACTATAGAGGGTATGGTATTAGATTGCTTTTTACGAGTGAGAGTAAATCGTACTTTCTTACCTCTACAAGCCCTTGTAATATCCTAACGAATAAGACGCAACCATAGTGAGCACGTGCAGCTGTGGGGATGAACATATTCAGTGTGGATGTGAGGAGAATGGCTGCGCCAAAAACCCTGAATAATAGATGGAAACATGGTTAAATTATAGAATATAGGTTATAGAATGCAAATATATATTAGCTTCCTCTGTAACATTTTATTCATACGTTTTTTATCGCTGAGAGAAAAGTATCAATATCTATAATTATCAATAATTCATACTCACACTATTTCAATCAAAATATAATCTAAATTCTGCGATCTGTTCTTAAGAAAAACAACAACAGCAACAAGAATATTGCCTTCGGTCGCGCGGGGTGATGCCAGCACTGCCACAGAGGAAATATGGCCTTCCATTTTATTTCCAATTTCCCCCCCTTCTTGTAGAGCTCGAGACCCTCTCACCTCTCTCCCAGCGGCGCTTGCTAATCGGATTGAGGGAGTTCTCCAGCACGAGACTCGCTGATTCTATTAGATCTCAATCACGTCGACCAATAGCCAAAATATGAACTGAGAACTATGGTACAATTTCAGCAACGTCAATTAAATCAAAGATTCGAAGATCTGAGTTAACAGACCTAATAATTGCAAAGCATTTTATTATAGGATAGTTCCTTGACAGCGTTCATTTGTTGTTAGCCAGCCATAAATTGTTTAAACACATCTCCAGTTTACGAAATGGCAGCTTTATTTATTTATTTATTTATTTATTATAAAATGCTGTGTGATAGATGAGGTACAGCTAAACCCTCTGGCGAATGTCCGGGGCTGGTTGCCATGCCCCCCTCATTGAGCAGATTAGACACGGCTCCCCCCGGGATCTCATTAACAGGTGGAGAATGCCCCACAGACCCACTCCCACAGTCTAATCCTACAAACTCACACGACGGGTCAGCATTCACTCTGCCACTCACAGAACACAAGCAGGATGATCAACCATAGCAATGAACTCTCTCTCTCTCTCCCCCCACTTTCCCCTCTGAACAAATAAAAATTGTATTCCAAATTATTATATTATATTATATTATATGAAAATCAATCAATTTATAATGAAATCACAACATTGATGTCTCATATGCATTTGACCACACTGTAAAAAATGATTCACTTTATTTACTCAATAAAATTGTTTAAAATGTTACATTCAATATTATTAATTAAATTTAACACTTTATAATTAATTATTAATAATCAAATTAGATGGTTACAACCAACCATTCAAAATGAGTAGAATAACATGAAAAAATTAATTAAAATTTTCACAAAAATATTGATTTTATTGAAAACAAAGAAACAAAAAACACTATGCTGAAGAATACTATGTTATACATGCCAGGCCAGTAGTTGGGGTTCAAGAAACACTATACATGTTCACATTTTTGTTGCTTAAATAGATATGATACAGGCATCATGTTCAGAAGTGTGTGTCTTCAGTCGCCCAAAAGTTATTGAAGACACCTAAGGTTCACAAACAGAATCACTGAAGGAAAAAAAGGTACATTTATAGGGTTACCATTATAGTGGTCAGTGTTTGCTTTAGTTGGGCTCTTGACCCTTGACTTTTTAATGTTACATTTTGTACAGCTGTTGTAACTGAATTATAACAGCTAGATTTGCTGACAGAATTGCGGTGGTCCTGGTTATAATCTAGCACAATCTTTGTTTGGCCTGAGCATTATAAATTGAGTCTGTTCTCGGAGACAAATTGACATTCATTAAAGCAACATCTGTAATTCTGCAATAGAAGACCTGGATTTTTATGTGAAATCCAGAGTTTAAGAATTCTGATTAAGAAAAAAAAAATGCGATGGGGAAGGGAAACTTTCTCTTTGGCACTAAGTGACATCAAGAACCAGCATATGATTCTCAAGAATGGTGACAGACAGCATAATGGGATCCATAAATTAGTTTTGATTGGTGGCACCCAGAATGCAGTGCAGCAAGATTTTTGATGGTCACCATTGTTGAGGTTCTCAGGCTGATTCTTGATGTTTGTGTGCCTAAATATTTTTTTTTTTTTTAAATGTCCAGACCATATGCTGTTCAAACATAGGACAACTGAAATCCAGACCAAATGCTGTCAAAACAAACAACACCACCTGATCTTACTCTTTATTGGCTTATCTAGCGGCAATCTCACAATTACAGCAACCAAAAAAAGTTTTGTTTGAAAGGTTAAGGGTAAAGTTCCCAACTACAGCAAACACTGACCACCGTAATGGTAACCAAAATTTAGATTATTCTCCTGCAGTGATTTTGTTTGTTAACATCAGGTGTCTCCAGTTTTGGTAGCTTGAAAACATGAGCTTTTGAACATGATGCCTGTATCATCTCCATGTAATCAACTAAAACATGACTTTGTAAATTACATTTTTGGGCTGTGCTTCTTAGTCTCCAACTACTGGCCTGGTATGCATAACATAATGTTCATAGTGTGTTGTTTTTCTTAAAGAAATGTTATTTTTTTGTTGTTGTTTCTATTTGTTTAAACTTAGCTTATTTTTTGTGCTATTTAACTCATTTTGAATGGTTAATTTATAAGTATCTCATTTGATTAATTCTAATTAATTATTATGTGTTAAATTGAATTAATAATATTGCTTGTAATCTGTTGCCACAATTTTATTAACTAAATATAATGTATTATTTTTAACATTGTACACCAACTACACACGCATTTCCTATCATGTATGCCTATGAAAGATGGTCAAACCAATCACAGTAGGTATGGGGCGGGTTAACATGTGCAACCCCGCATCTATATGCAGGCTGCAGCTGTGTGCTTCTCGTTTTATCCAACAAAACCGATATTTTTAAATATATTTTAATTATTTTTTTCATGTTATTTTACTCATTTTGAATAATTGGTTTTAAGCATCTCATTTGATTAATTCCAATTAATTATAATGTGTTAAATGTAATTAACAATATTGCTTGTAATCTGTTGCCACAATTTAATTGAGTAACTATAGAGTATCACTTTTTACAGTGCATGGCCTTAAAATAAGAACGTGAGAAGCTAAGATAGCTAGTTTTGGATGTTTCTCAAGAAGTTCGATCTCTTTTGTTCGTTTTTCTGACTAAATAAACTTGGTTTAAACTGCACTAATGCATAAAATAAAGTGTTATAAAATAACTCGTAATGAAATTAATTTCACCACATATGTGTGACTTTAAGAGTCTTTAATAAATAAATAAATAAATACATAAGATTGGGTTGAACTTCTGCTAAATAAGCTCCTCCCATTATCCATTTTTTTCTTCCAATGGCAGGTACAGTTCCATTCGCCAATATGAATAACCACCCCCTGTATGATACAGCATGGTACCGCCATGCAAGCTATTTACTGTGTGGAACTCAAACCAAATGTAGAACGCATCACGTGTATCTGTACAGTCAATATTTGCAGATCGAATTTGGAAATACGAATTCGGGCGTGACTATCGCTTTAATCGTCCGCTGTACGTTTATTTCGGATATTTATTATCGTCTTGCATTAATTCTCATTTTGCATTAAATAATAAATTCAAATTCTCCGAAAGAGAACATAAAGTTTCATTTCTGACGAACATTTAGGCCAATTTGAACTCGCCAGCTCATGTAACAATAAACAATTTACCTGCTGGTTTAAAAAAAATTGACATCTATATTAACCACAATAAAACAAAATATTATTAAAGACTATTTATTATACGTGGTTTTTATTAATTTACTCAATGTCCTATCATTAACATTAGGTATTTTTAGCTACAAGGTAAACCTACGGTTTTCTATTGCAATATGGGAAGTTCAATTAACCAAGTGTGATTTCAAAGGCAATTAATTACTGTAGCATTATGAGCTAATAATTGCCTAATAATAATAATAATAATAATAGTTTTAAGTATAAATAAATTATTATATTTCTAGGGCTTTACCTGTTTGCCGCCAATCTAGAACAAATGTATCCACCGGGAATCTGCGTCACAATATAACCCCAGAAAAATGAGCCATGAATCATTCCAACTATTTCTGGGTCCCAGTTGAATTTTGCCTTCTAAGGGAGAGAAACAACAGAAAATATCAGGATGCTAATCCTATCTGTAAAAGAGTATCGACAATTAAAAATGTGAATATATTTGGCTGTATCAAACAAAATATAAATCAATGTGCAAAGAATAAATAAATAAATTAATTAATAAATAAAATGACAAGAGCGCAGGGTTAGTTTCCATTTGAAGATTTAATCAATTTGAGGCTGATGACATTCAAGTAACCAAGGTCAATTTCTTTTTGCATGAGTAGCCTTCTTGTTTTCAATATTTTCCAAGCTAGCAATGGGACATCCACTAAGCCTTCTTCCAAAAAAAAAAAACAAATCATTGTGCTTTTAAATTCTGTCCCTTTTTTATTTTCCGTAAAACAAAGTGTAGCCAAGGTGCATGCGTGTCTATGTGTATGTGTGTGTGCACGCTCTTGAGGGGTGTGGGGGTGTCACGAAACAGACGTGCACATATGAAATCCAAGCGTGCCTCGCGCACAAACCTCTTTAATGATGATCTTCCCGTTCAGGTGAATGGTGCTGTTGTTCACCATGCTCACTATGGCCACGCCTAAGTTGCACCGAATACCGAAGGAGATACAGAAGCCAAGGCCGCTCATTATGGCGATGATATAGCGGCGCGGAAGTCCAAAGCACGTGCAGTCGCACAGAGGTGGCTTTTTGTCCTTGATCTGGGTAGGCCGTCCATCCTCGGTCAGCTCGATATTCTCGCCAGGTTTTTGCCGCTTTTCTAACACTCTGAATCAGTCAGAAGAACATTTGTCAGACTCCCTGTAGGACACTTACATCATAACGACTACAATCCTGGAGAACCAGTAATGAATTTCATCCACACTTATTACTTATAACGTGTCAATAATTCATTTTAACATTTAATTCAATTTACACTCCCACTTGTATCCTATACTACAAGCTGCACATATTCAATAGTTATTGAAATGGCCTACACAAAGAGTTCTTTCTTATTTTTTTCACCACAAAGATTGTGTTAACTCCACATAGGCTTCGTGTGCTGCTGTAAAGCGCGCTGTACCGCATTGCAGCATTCTCTTCACCTTCACCTTATTTACATTCATACACAGGCTTAAGGTTCACTGATGTTCACGAACTTCACTAAGACTAATATTATTATACCAGAGCCGTAAGGAGAGTTTTTTTGAACAGTTATTTACTATTAGATAATGGAAGCATATTGTTTCAAGAGAAATTATATAATGTTATGTGCAAAATGTCTAGAATGTATTTTTTATATAGCTATATAAAAATACAAAAAATACAATTCTATTTCAGGCGTATTAAAATTTCATTTCATAAATCACATTTGCAAATGTGACGGGAATAAAATGCATTTTATTTTTTGATCTTTGGAAGATTTAAAATACACAAAATGCACATTAACTGCATTAAAATTGTAAATTCCGTTTTTGATCTCAAATGACAAATAAAAGACAATGTCCTAATATTTTGGAAAATAGCCAGAGGCTACAAAATGTCTGTTAGTATTTAAAAAAAAACGAAAGAATGAGGAAATATGTATTAAAGGTAGTGCCTGGGAGAAAAAAGAAAGAAAGAAGGTATTTTCAGTTTCGAAAGAAAAATTCGTTCAGATGGTCGAGGCTGTCGATCTTTATTTATTTATTTACTTTTACTCTCCTCATTGATTTCAAATATTTTTTTACAAGACACACTCACGAAACGATTCAATATAAAGGAGCATCAAACCAACGTGAAATACTTATGTAGAAACCAATTTTCTCGCATGAATTCCATCGCGGTCTTTTTTTTTTAAAGGTATAACGGAAATACGTGAATGGTCTCTGAAAAGAAGGAGCACTTAAGGGAATCCTCTAATTTAACGATAACTGTTCAATCGTAAATGCATTTGAAACACCGGATTACAATGACAACCTTCAAAGACAGAAAAACTTGCATGCTTCCATCCCCTCCTCCCAAGATTATGCAGAATTACATAATTTTCTTCACGTCTTCATGAGGCGTGACGCCAAAACCGACTGGGGAAACTCGTTAGTGAATAGGCAAAACTTGCTGCAAATTCGTGATTTTCGGTTCTGTTATAACAATAGTTAATTTAAATCACACACACACACAAACAAATGTAGGCCTATTATTTCTAAACGACTGAATCTGTTTTATAATGTTAAAATATCTTACTTGTACACGTGCCCCAGTGTCTTCCCCGCTAGCTGCTTCAGCCCCTCTTTGCTGGGCTTAAAACCAGGCTCCCTCGGAGTCTCCATGTCCAAATGTGATAATCCCTCGTTTTCCCGGTAATGTTAAAGTACCATGTCACAGTGTGAAATGACAGAGCATACCGGACCGACACCCAGCGGATCAGAGATTCAGTTAGACAGATGAGGAAAATTCACGACGGTGTTCACAGAGCGAAGAAAAAAAAATCCGCCTACACACGAGAGATATCAGAAGTGGTCTGGCTCTGTCTACTCATAATTATAAACTCATAAACTGCCCTGCGCGCGATAAGAGCACGCGATGCCATCTCAGACTTGAGTCAACGAATTTACGTTCGCTTCAAATTGACGGAGTTGAAAAACAAATTCGGATTTGCAAAAAAAAAAAAAAAAAACGACGTATGGTTAATTAAGAGAAGAATTTTTTAAAAAGGTAACCAATTCCTCGCCTCGTACCGTCACTTGTTCGGTGTAAAGCGACAGTCGAGCAGCTTTAGAAGAAGGTGAATGGATTTCAGCACCAAGGTCAGCGACAGTTTCGGGTTCAGAGCGGCGCGAGCTTCCGCCGCCACTCCTTTATCAAGCAGCAGTGCGCTGTGCGCGGAGCGGATCGCTCCCTTCAGAGCCAGCAGCGGTGCACTGCTTTGGGAGGGGTTACAGAGGGGCGGACAGTGTTCACATTCCATTCACATTTTCTGTGATTTTGATCTCAAATTATCTGAATTATGATCCACGAGCGACAGAGGATAGTTTTTCGATGCTTATATGACGGGCACGTGAGCTGACATTCTAATAGTTTCTGCATTTGTGCTTTTATGCCTATTGCTTGTTTTCCATGAAAGGCAGTGCAGGCCTCCTGGGGCGGTGCTATGGAAACCGAATGAGGGGTGTTTCCCCGTGTGATGGTGTGAAGGAAAGCGTATTAATAATTCATACATAGCTCACAGTCCCCTTCCCTCTTTCCGTAGCACCGTCCTTCACAGCAAAAATAAATAAATAAAACTGCTATTGTGTGTAAAAAAATACGTCGAATTCGACGCAAATACACCCCAGATGCAAGCTATTATTAATTTAAGTCAGTTTCTTATGGTTGAGCATAATGAAGGGGCATTTTGATAAGATAATTTTATATCGTAGTATTTTTATTTTTATTTTGATAACCTGCTAAATCACAGACCTCTTTGTAGGAAAGTAACTCTGCGCAGTTGAGCGGTTCCCACAACAGGTAGTCGAGAGCGCGCTCAGTGACGCGCAGGCGCCACCTTGTGTTCAAGACCGAATTAACAGAGGACGCCCAACAAGCGCTGAACACGTGTCCATACATTTCAATCTCTTTATTTTGACATGTTCTCGTCGTTGGAGACAAGACTTTCTTTTATAAACTTGATCCATGGTTATTCATGAGCTTATTTTTTTCCTCAAGGATTAATGCAATTTATTATGTGAACATCTGTGGACCAAATAAATAAGACGACTCTCTTAATGCATCTTGTTTCCTTCTGGAGCATCAGTGAATGTTTGAATCTTTTTAAATAGTTGTGTTTGAGTCCCTCAAATGTCCTCAGTGTGATAACGTGCATCTCAAAATCATAAAGTCACTGCTGGAAAGGGTTCAAATATGTAAATATGGAAAACTGAAGAATCTGCAGGACCTGAAAGATTTTTCTGAAGAACGCTGCTCAGTTTAACTGTTCAGAACAAACAAGGGACTTATGCACAACCATCACAAAACAGAAACACAGTCGAGGATCATCAGGTAACAGAACACAGTACTAAGAACCAAGGGTTCCCAAACTTTTGAGTGGGGTTATTTTAATAATTTCAGCATTTTTTTTGTCTTGTGGAATAAATGTTAAAATATTTTATGTACAATATCTTACTCAGCACAGTACTAAATAAAAAATAACATGCATTTAGTATGATCTCTCTTATTTTTTGAAAATCACTCATATTTTCACAGATTCTGCAAGGGGTGCCCAAACTTTCGATTCCCATTGTATATTATATATATATATATATATATATATATTTATATACACACATATACATATATATTATATATATATATATATATACACACATATATATATATATTATATATATACACATATATTATATATATATATATATATATATATATTATATATACGTATATATATATATATATATATATATATATATATATATATATATATATATTTATACATACGTATATATATATATATATATATATATATATATATATATATTATATATATTTATACATATATATATATTTATATACACACATATACATATATATTATATATATATATATACACACATAAACATATATATTATATATATACACATATACATATATATATATATATTATATATATACACATATGCATATATATTATATACATATACATATATATATATATACACACATATATATATATATATTATATATACACATATATTATATATATATATATATATATATATATATATATATATATATATATATATATATATATATATATAATGAAACGATTGTCACGTTTAACCTCGGGTACATATATATTATAGCATTTTCTTTAGGATAAAACTTTGTTTACAAGAATAGTGAAAAGGATTTATAACATTTATGAATTTAACGGGTTTGGCTCACAAAATGTGTAGTGAAATTGTAAGAAAGTTTAAAAACAGAAAAACTCGTGGGACATAATTTGAACATGTTTATTCACTTTCAAACAAGTGATGTCCCTATAGAGGATGGTTGGTGTGGAGCGAACAGTGTTCATCAACAGGGCTACACAAGACTAGTGTTCACCTAGTCATGATTACAGATGAGAGCTAATGCTCATTTAGCTTCAGACATGTGCAAACCTTGACAGACTCTTACAGGATGAGGTAATGAATATTGGCTTGAGTTTCTGATTTTCAAAGTATCAGAAAACATACCGCAAGTCATTGTAAAGCTGAATCTGATAAAAAATAATCCTTCCAACCAGATAATATATCGGTTATGATTGTGCTGAAACAAATTCATCATTGAAGAAAACTAACAATAGTTAGAATACATTTAAAAAACATTACATTTAATATTGCACAAAACAAAATGTGTGGCAAGATCAAGCATTAATCAAAAATAACAATAATAAAACATAAATATGTGAAACATGATAATCCAAGAACTACAGAAATGATGATGGTTTTCTTGACAGTTATTCAGCTATCAGCTTGTTCTGTAAAGAAAATATCTAACAACATATATTAACTGTCAAACCTCACAACCCTGCAAGAAAATCTGACATATCAAAAAAAAAAAAAAAAAAAAAATTCACTGTCTACATTTACCTCT
This sequence comes from Carassius auratus, assembly GCF_003368295.1. NCBI lineage: Eukaryota > Metazoa > Chordata > Actinopteri > Cypriniformes > Cyprinidae > Carassius > Carassius auratus. The sequence continues at coordinate 9,804,722 of NC_039274.1, forward strand.
TTCACAACAAGACATATAGCAGGTTATGCAGATTACTTCTTAAAAATATATATATAATGGAAACAAGCTGGACGTACATAAAAGCTTATTGCCTTGTAAAACATTTTCACTCTTTTAATGGTCATAAATGATTATTCATCAGCTGAATTCCCAGCAGCTTGCTCAAGGTAACCTGAGAAGCAGCAGGCAGAGTTCCAGAAGGTTTGCTGCTGAAATCTCTGTGAACAGTCACCAAGCTTTCGCCATTATAGAAGTGCAGCTCTGCCATGTGCACTCCATTCATTTGAGAGAAACACAGAGGAGAGTGGTTTTCCCATAAAACTCACAAGTAGTTTTTTATAAAAGATCTGGCAGGTGTCTGGATGAAGTTTTTTGCAATAAATGTATGGAGGGGTCCCAAAGATTCGATTCCACCATGCTTTGCAGTGTATAGTACATTAGATTAGTCCTGAGGATTCAGGGAAAATCAAATAGATTCAGAAAGCACCCGGTGTTTACTCGGACTAGAGGGCAGCAGCGAGGCCTTTTCTGTAGCCTGACTGCAACTCTGACTCAGCTGCATCTTGAGTTTGTCCACTTCGTATTTGTGCAGGTATTTCTGAACCAGAAAGCGTTCACGCTTTATACGTGCCTTTACCTCTACCGGCACATCTGGAATCAGCCACGCCACGAAGAATTTCACCACAAATACAACATGCTGAGAAAGGAGAGGAAACAGAGGAACAGTCATCATGTGTGCATAGAACCAAATTTCCACATCTAAGTTTGTGTTAAATAGTAACTAAATGTATACCAAACATTTAAGCTCATACAGTATGTCCTTCCGTTGTTCCTGTATTGAGTTCAGTTTTATTTTAGACTTTAGATGCTATAAGCAATGTTCATGACGAAGCTTTACCAAGATCAGATGTGCTGTGCTAATTCTTATGGACAGAAAAAGATTGAGCCAGCATGTTTTTATACTAAAAGACAGAACTAAGGTTCAAAAGTCTAGAGCCAGAAACATTTTTATTGTTTTTGAATTAAGCTTCTTGTGTTCCATTAAGTCTCTTATAACCAAACCTGAATTTATTTGATCAAAAATACAGCAAAAAAAAATATATATTGTTGTGAAATATTACTACAGTTTATAATAACTCTTTTCTATTTTCATATATTTCAAAATGTTATTTATTCGAGTGACTGAAAAGCTGAATTTTTAGCAGCCATTACTACACTCATCGTCATACGATCCTTCAGAAATCATTCTAAAATGTTGATTTGGTACTCAATAAATATAAAATGTTGCATTTTTTTTTGTTTTTATTTTTTGTTTTAGTTTTTTGTAAAAACTATGATGCAGTTTTCAGAATTCTCTGATGAATAGAAATCTCAAAAGAACTACATTTATTGGAAATACATTTTTTATTTGTAAAAATTAAGTTTTAATTGTCACTTTTGAACAATTTAATGTGTCCTTGCTAAAAGTATTAATAAAATTTTAAAAACAAGTCTAAGCTACTGAATTTTAAGATTCCTTGCTTTTTTAACTTGCTTGTCCTTTTCTTGATCATGTTACTCCAATACAAATATACTTATAGTTATTTTACATTTCCCTGCATATTCCACTGTATTAATTCGGTTTCCTAAAGTGTACTCACACTTGCCTTGTGCAGAGCCCAAGCATGATTATCCCCCCTCCCCTCTCCCCTGCTGACCTGCACTCACACTTGCACTAAACATTCTAGACCAGAGCGAGCTTACACCATGTACAAGATAACCACTTTCACTAATAGACTGCCTAATAAATTCATTTATGCCGTGCAGCGATTTTCACTTGCATGTATTAGAGAGGATTATTATGGAGGCAGCTGACATTAATAAAAGAATTAGAAGCTTTATCGGCAAACTACAATTCCTGTTCATTAAGAACCAAACCCAACCCGTTATAAACCTTAATATAATTGATTTAGTTAAATTAAATTAACTGAAAGGTACTGTAGTAGTAGTAATAGAGGATGTTTGCGGTCGTAATGATGACCGTAGTGCACACAAAATAGTAGCTGTTCCGTGTGATCACACTACAGCCCAACTGAACCGTGCTCTGTCCCACCTCTTCCAAGCGAGCCATGGACGGCCAAACGAATCTATGGAGCGATCACACTAGTCAAACACACTCGGGCACGGTTCAGATCGCCTTGTACGGGTACACCCCAAAATTGAAATTAGAAGCCTTATGTTATGCATATTTCTTACTTCCATAATGACGATGAAGGCTAGCCTAGCAGCCAAGATATGCCAGAACTGCATTGTGTGTGTGTATTGCTTTTCATGCCCAGGTGGGTATCTGTAGTCCCGATACCTGAAAGAAAAAAAAAAGAAAAAGAAAAATAATTATATACATATACACACATCATACTGTTAATTTAGCATATTAATGTGTAGGTTTAATAGAGACTACAGTTTTCACTATGCAGTTACACACCTGCATGTCGTGGTGGTCGAGCTGTTAAACCAGGATGGGTTTTCTCCATGTTCAGGTAAGTTATCTTCAGGGATCTGAGAGATGTTGTAAAAGGAGAGGCTGTTGGTGATGTAGCCTCTCATAGTGGCCTCGCTGCCTGGGCGGTAGACGTACAGATAGACCAGGCGAGGAATCATATCCGAGGTGAATGCCACGATGAAAGCCTCAAGTGCAAATGAGATGCAACAGATTTTAAGTATGGTAGAAATAGTGCTTTGATTTCATTGGGCAATAACTTTCCTTTTGTTATACAGGAAATGACATTGCTTATAGTTCACTAACTATTAGAAGGAAATTCAAATCCAGAACCAATTTTACACAAGACGGTAAAATTACAGGCTGAGTCAAAAATTGAAAGCAGAACAAAACAGTTTGCATTTACATTTGTGACCACGGACAAGATGGCCACCACATTAAGGATTTCTTTCCACGCTCCAATGTTGCGGGCCTTCGCTGCCACTGGCCTTCTGAACTGTGTAGTAAACTTCCAAGCATCGACTCGCACCTCCAGGATGTTGTTGAAGAGGGCGAGGAGAGGGGCCAGTGGAAAAGAGGCCACGAAGAGTGTTATGAAGCCAAACTGGATCACTGTTTAAAACATACAGGAAAAAACTGGTTTAATAGAAGAAGCACGGACAAATGCTCACAGAAAGCCCTTTCAGATTTGAAGATCTAGACACTTCTCATCTTTGAGGCTTCTTTAAAAGGAGCATAAAGACAGCTTTAAATAATATAATCTTCAAATCATTTGTTTTTGGAATATTAATTTTTACGGAAATTTATATATATATATATATATATATATATATATATATTTTTTTTTTTTTTTTTTTTTTTTTTTCTATATGAAAAAAATAATGCATTCAATTATTATTGTGTTAAAGCTGCAGCCGGTAACTTTTGACACTCTAGCCGTTAATAAACAGAACTGCTTGCGTCTTGCGGAAGAACATTGTAGCCGGAACTACTTCTCTCTGTTTATTTCTATGAAGAATCACAAAGGTACTGGGTTACTCCGCCGTGGTTCCCCCGAAGCAATCTAAAATAGTCCGAATATAAACACTTATTATAGGTGCACCCTAGTGATTCAGGACAAGCCAAAAACACGGTTTGGAAAATGGATTCATGGTGTACTCGCTTATTATATAAATTTTTCTACATTTTGAACACAAACAAAGTTACGGACCGCAGCTCTGATTGGTTGTTTCTTGTTTTTTAACTGGAGCGATGTATTTCTGCAAATGGCAATAGGACCACTGGGAGGAGCCAGAGGAGCTTGATTTTTTCACCGATTATCTGTCTCATATTCTACTCTCAGGACATAATGACAGGTTTAACAAATATGTAAAAAATACATTTTTACAAAAGTTACCTACTGCAGCTTTAATACCGTGTTAATACTTTACAATATTCTTTAAATATATAGTGTACTGTAAATAAAACCTACACTTCCGTACACTTCCAACAAGATTTCTGTGATGTTTTTGAAAGTCTCCTATGCTCACCAAGGCTGCATTTATTTTATATATATATATATATATATATATATATATATATATATATATATATATATATATATATATATATATATATATATATATATATATATATATATATATATATAACAGTATAAAAACATTCTTTTAATTTTAATATATTTTAAAATGTTATTTCAGTGATTAAAAAGACTGAAAGAAAAGCAGAATTTTCAGCAGAGTCTACTACAGTCTTCAGTGTCACATGATCATCTCATGATCATCATGTGCTAACTGGTTGCTCAAGTATCATAACTTATTTCATATCAGTGATGAAATAACAGCTGTACTGCTTAATATTTTTGTGGCAATAGTGAATATTTTTTTTTTCAGTGTAATCAATGTAAAAAGTCTTCACTGTCACAATTTAATGCATCCTTACAGACTAAAGTTTAAAATGTATTAAAAAAAAACTCTTGGTGCTGCCTACATTTTGCAAAGTGACAATATAATTTTATTTAGCACAAACTGCAAAAAATATCAAAATTAATTTAATTATTTGCTTTGCTATATAAACACCAAATAAGGGCGTAAAATCATACCCATTTCCAGATACTCATAGAAGAGTCCAAACTGGCTGAAGTTCTGCAGATTGTGGTCCTGCTCCCATCTACTGTATGTACTCTCTGGATGACTTCGCCCTTTCCTGCTGCCCCACAAGTTTCTGAGAAGTCTGTGACACAGCCACAAGGGACCATTATGTGTTTATGTGTGTTTTAGATATGATAGGTGTTGACGCCTCATGGTACCATCACAGAAAGGCTCAAAATCACTTTCCAGAACATTCTCGTTCACCATTCCTGGCTGGTGGAATGATCTTCCCATCCCCGTCCGGAATGCTAATCGCTAATAATTTTCAAGCGACAGCTAAAAACTCATGTCTTTCGAAGCTACTTGACTTCATCATTAAAAGATTATAACTATTATTTCTCTTTCTAGCTTGTCCTTGAACAATATCTAAAATGTGGTATTACAAGCACATCCTGTGTCCGTTTGCCTCTCAAAGAAGAATTACTTTATGTATCCCCCAATTGTAAGTTGCTTTGGATAAAAGCGTCTGCAAAATGACAATGTAAAAATTACTGAACAGTATATGGATAGTGCCTAGAGGACAATCACTGATTGACTTAAAACTAAAAAACATATGTGAAATAAAATTACAAGTAAAAAACAAACATTCTTCGAGGTCAAAGTTCAATGTAATGCTTACGGCAACAAAGCCTCTTGAGCGTTCCCAACCATTTGTTTTCCAGCCATGACGATAAGCAGCTGTGTGGTCAGCTCAATCAGACAGCCCCCAGGGGCACACTAAATATTAAAATGCATATGGTCAGGTTAGATCTACTTATTCTGAAGAACATTAGGTCCCCTGACTGGTGTTTCAGACAGTCTCACCTCTTCATTTCTCAGCTTGCTCCACTTTCCGAACATATAACTGTAGTTTCCTGGATAACCCACAAACTTCCCTTTAAAGAAGGCCACATAGAAACAGGAAGAGTAGTAGTTCACAAACTGGAACATAAACATCTTCAAGGTCAGCTTATTCTCATACTCCAGATGGGTCTTGGGGATCTCTGAGGGTTAAAAAGAGGAAGTTAATCAAATATTCTCCATGCAGCTCAACAAACAGATGAGGTATAATGTACAGTCAGTATCAGAAAACAAATACACAAGGTAATTTTGTGATTACCATTTGACTGCACATTATCCAGCTATTACATTGCTACTCAACAAATAATCAAATGAAGGAATAAATAAAGTGGACATATTCTCATTTATGATAAACTGTATTAAGCAAACTATAAAACTGAAATGCATTTAACATGTCAAACAACTATTTTCTTTTGTGAAATGAGGATTTAATTTTTGCTCACCCATATCAGTGATCCAAATGGCCACATGCTCATAGAGGAAGTTGAGGATGAGGATAATGACAAAGTTGATGCAGGAAGCAGTGACAGAGGTGGCAAGCTGAGGGGTGATGAGAGGTCCCACCAGCTGGATCTTACTGGTGGGGCTGTCCTTCATGACGCTGGCAAACGCTGCATAAACTGCCAATCTGTAAGCAATCACTCCCATTATACAGGCCACTATCAGGCACGTCTGACAAAACACAAAGAGAGGGAAGGACTTATTAACAGACTTATCTTAGTTTAAATGAGCAACCAAAGTGTAAGTGTTTGGTAGCCAAGGATAAAAGGTCAAATATACAGTTTAAAAGGACATAATATTGCACTGCAAAATATGATTGACCAATCATAATCAAGTATTCCAAATAGCTGTGTGATAGTGAAAGATAACCTCATCTATATCATACAGTTGTACGGTTTATCTTACTAACTCACCCAAAAGAGAACAGTTGCTCCAGAAAGACAGAATCGGGCACACTTGCTGGGGAAAGGAAGATAAGGCTCCTTTACCTGTTAGCAATAAAGATTGTGTCATCAATTCAAGCTCTATAATTGGACGAGAGTTAATTTACGGAATAATATGCTACAGATGTTCTCTCACTTAAAAAACTCTAGAAAATAAAGTACTCTGTGACTGGAAAAGGGTAGAAATTAGTTGCTGTAATAACAAAACAGAACAGATGTCATTTCCCCACTTTGAGTAAATATTATAAACTGTATACTTGTTACCCGATTTGAGGAACCCTGCCCTTCGGTCTCGTAGGGTTATTTCACCCAAAAATCTAAATGATGTCATTAATAACTCACCCTCATGTCGTTCCAAACCCATGAGACCTCCGTTCATCTTCGGAACACAGTTTAAGATATTTTAGATTTAGTCCGAGAGCTCTCAGTCCCTCCATTGAAACAGTGTGTACGGTCTACTGTCCATGTCCAGAAAGGTAAGAAAAACATCATCAAAGTAGTCCATGTGACATCAGAGGGTCAGTTAGAATTTGTTTTAGCATCGAAAATACATTTTGGTCCAAAAATAGCAAAAACAACAACTTTATTCAGCATTGTCTTCTGTTCCTTGTCTTCTGTGAGAGAGAGTTCAAAACACAACAGTGTAGTGATATCCGGTTCGCGAACGAATCATTCGATGTAACCGGATTTTTTTTAACCAGTTCACCAAATCGATCCGAATCGTTTTTAAAGGTTCGCGTCTCTAATACGCATTAATCCACAAATGACTTAAGCTGTTAACTTTTTTAATGTGCCTGACACTCCCTCTGAGTTCAAACAAACCAATATCCCGGAGTAATTCTGAACTGCTGTGAAGAGAGAACTGAAAATGAACACCGAGCCGAGCCAGATAATGAACAAAAGATTGACTCGTTCTCTAGTCTAGAACATAGACAGTAAAAGAAATGGACACAGCGACCCCATTGGAACTCAACTGAGACAATTGAAGCCCATTTTTAGCGTTTTTTAGCACTTCCGTTTCAGACGCGCAGACTCAAACGAAGCTTGACGACGTCAGCAACCTGAAACAAACAAATTAAAAACAAAAACTAACACTCAAATCAGAGTAATTTTATAATAAATGAATGTACCAAAATAAAGTAACAAAAATGTATAAATATGTGATAGATTTTGTTGTTTTTACAGAATTATAAAATAAAATACTCTCTACACATGTGTTTGTGTATGTACGTATATATATATATATATATATATATATATATATATATAGAGAGAGAGAGAGAGAGAGAGAGAGAGAGAGAGAGAGAGAGAGAGAGAGAGAGAGAGAGAGAGAGAGAGAGAGAGAGAGAGTGAGAGCGAGACAGACAGACAGACAGACAGACACACAGTATAGACACTGTTTGCAAAATTATTTTTTTGTGTGTGTTCATTTAATGCATATCAGCAAATAAACCAAATATTTAACAGATGTTATGTCAGGTTAAATAAATGGTTTAAACTGCAATGGTGGCTGGATGTTGCACTGGTGACAGGTGGTATGGGTGAAGAAGATATCCTCTGTCTCCCAGCAGCCAGCTATCCCCCCAAAGCCATGCACCCTCTTCAGCCACCTGCAAACTGCTGAAGTGGCCCACACAAAAGAGTCATGTGTGCTTCCATCACCCATCCATCAGGCCATCACCCACCACCTCCAGAAATTTCCAACAGCATAATAATGCAGTGTAGTTAACAACTGAATTTAAAGCAATGTTTCTTTTTATTACCCTCTGAAGATATGAAGCCTGATGTTAGAGGACCAGGCAGGAGGGGGCCTGATGTTGGAGGGCCAGACTGGAGAGGGCCTGATGTTGGAGGCCTGGTTGATACACATGTTTACCTCCAAGGATCCTTCCATTGCAACAGGCCCCAGGATGGCCAAAACTTTCTCTTCCTCTGAGGGAGAGGAGGAACTGTATTGATACCCCATCAGTCTTGTTTGCTTCCCTCTTACGTGCCGTAGCCCTCCGTTTTGTCACAATTGGGATGTCCCTCCATTTATTCCTGACTTCTGGGCTTTGTTCGTATCCATAGCCAGCATAATTTATTTTTTGAGTGGTTTCTGCACATATTTTATTTTTGTCAGCATTTGTAATGGTGTTTTGACTTTTCCCCCTCCCTTATTATTTTCCCCCTCCTCCAAAAGAACTGCAATTTCATGCTTTGAAAAATGGGGTTTTCGGCTAATTTTCATTAACACATGGCAGAATGGCAAGGAGACTTAAATAAGACAAATTTAGCAAAATAAGCATCAGGTGTCCACAACAGTACACCACAGTTTAAAAAATATATATTTTTAAATTGTGGTTAAGTAGCCTATCAGTATTAGCTAAATAGCCGAAATTATTGACATTGGGATCAGAAAAGAGCACATTTTTAACTCCGTGTGTATATATAATGTATTGCAGAACAAATTAATGATTCGTTATTACTCGACTCCTACGTAACATCATTTCAAAAGCGTAATTTGAGTCGAAGAAAAGATAAAACCAAACTAAATTACTGAAGGTGGCGGTATGTGCTCATGTCTCCTGTCTGCCATTAGATTGAAGAAGAAGAAGAACGACGGCTCAAACCAGCGTAATTTGAACGATGGATCTGCGACACAGGTACTATGCTTTAGGGAAACAGTCGTGAGTAGTTAGCTCGTTTCCATAACGATGCATCGTACTATGGTGGTTAATCAGAGAGTTACGTCGTTGTAAGGGAAATGCACCCCTGATTCTTTTGGTGATTGATTCTGAACTGATTCTGTGCTAATGTTATGAGCCCAGGTAAAGCGAAGGCTTGAATCAAGGGCAATCATCGCAAATGACGACATTACGTCGAGTGCAAAAGAACCGGTGAACAACCGATTTATTGAATCGAACGGTCCGAAAGAACTACTGGTGATCCGAAAACGAATGCAACCGGTTCTTGACTCGTGAACCGTTTAAAACGAGATGCAAACCGTTTAAAACGATTCAGTTCGATTTGGTGAACTGTTTCAAGAAGATCCGGTTACATCGAATGACTGGTTTGCGAACCGGATATCACAAACTGCAGTGTTGAACTCTCTCACAACAGACACGGAAGAGAAGACAATGCTGAATAAAGTCGTAGTTTTAGCTATTTTCGGACCAAAATGTATTTTCGATGCTTCAACAGATTCTAACTGACCCTCTGATGTCACATGGACTACTTTGATGATGTTTTTCTTACCTTTCTGGACATGGAGAGTATACCATACACACAGTTTCAATGGAGGGACTGAGAGTTCTCGGACTAAATCTAAAATATCTTAAACTGGGCCCTGAAGATGAACAGAGGTCTTACGGCTTTGGAACGACATGAGGGTGAGTTATTAATAACATAATTTAGATTTTTGGGTGAACTAACCCTTTAATGGACATGTGCACGGTGCGGCCATTTTTAAGTTTGCAAGACCGCAAGTGCGCATGTAGTGTGCCATTTGGGACAGGACCACTGTCTTCATGAATGGGTTACTAAATCACTTGATTTATTCAAAAACATGAATTCTTTCGTCAACTAAACATTGCTGTGTTTCTCAGAGACACAACAGTTCCACTGTGGCTTTGATTGGAACTATTTTCGTTTGCGAAAAAAAGTCAATATTGTGTCTAAAACGTATGTCGCTTTATTTTAACTTCCTGTTTTTTTTTTAACCACTATTGTAAAAAAGCTGTGTTGCATTGCCATTGTTTTGAGAGTCGGGGAAACATCATGGTCAAGAATTTTTTCTTACCTACAGTATATAATTATCATATATTATAAATACACTTTTTTTTTTTTTGTTTTGATTTCTGCACAAGTCTCTCTCTCACTCAGGCTGCGTGAACCTCATCTGACACAACAAACATTATCAATCGCAGCTTACACTGAATGCAATCACTGTGGCGCAAAATAATTTGATTCTTGAGAGAAGACATGCCTATAAGGAGCTTCAGGGTTCTTTTCCGGTTGGGCAAGTAAAGTCTCTCTAAAAAATAAATCTACTTGTTTTACAGATTTCAAACTCTCTGTCATTTTCACTCACAGTGAAGAACTTCTACGTCGATGACATGTTTACATGCAGATGTGAGAGTAGATGTGACGTCAAAACAGACTAGCTCGGAATTGGCAAGACATGAGACTGACTAGCTGCTCACCAGTCCGGGCCAATCAGCTACCGTATTTTCCGGACTATAAGTCACACTTTTTTTTCATAGTTTGGCTGGTCCTACGACTCATAGTCAGGTGCAACTTATCAAAATTAATTGATGTTGTTGTTCTCTTGTTGACCTGACTGCTTCTATTATGGTAATGTTTTTTTTCCTCATCATGACGTATTTTTGGACTGATGCGACTTATACTCAGGTGCAACTTATAGTCCGAAAAATACGGTAATTCTGCTCGATCAGTGCATCTTTACAAAAACTCTTGACATAAATTTTTATTTGTATTGAGAACATCTGTGAATAGTATTTGTGACATGGAACAATAATTAAAACGGTTGAATTTACAGCAGAAGACCTGGGAGCAAGGTAGAGGCAAGTCCTTTGACCTGAGGGACCTTTTTCACATTTCCAGGTATTTCAACAGCAGAAGTCTTCATAGTTGGGTAAACTTCCACGCAGTGAATGGGGGACTAATTTACCATCACTCCTATAGACGCTGTATTAGAAACTGCCTCGCATTAGCGTTCACTCGTTTTTTTCTAATTTGATGTAAAGGTAATGTAATAAAAAGTAGTGTACATACATTATGCATTTATCATTTTCTTTAGCATGAATTTAAGGGTAGGTTATGGATTTTATTAGAGCTCCTTGACTAACAAAAGATGTTGATGCTGTGGTGTTTTCAGGTACCTGCGTGACACGGTTGAGTCTACTGCCTGTGCATTTCAACTCATACTCTGGTCTGATCTGTAGCTGCTGCTGTTCCTCCTCAAAGTCCACAAGGTCCCACTCATACTCCAGACGGGCCTGTCGACGCTTCCAGAACTCCAGGAACAAGGTCACTGCAAAGCACAGAGATGAAACAGAGCAGAAAAAATAAAAATACATTATTTAAGAGTATCACATTCACACTTACTATCAATTATACTTAAATCAAACCAGCTTCACCCTATGGTGCCACAGAGTGTTGTTTTCTTCTTTACAATAATTGTCCTCAAACAAGTTCCTACAAAGGTTTAGAAGCTAAATAAACCTTTTTTTTTTTTTTTTATGAGTACACAGCACACTGGGTGCAGAAATATTAACTCAGTGCTGATTAATCAAATCACAGCATAAGCGGAGCTCATTTTTTAGGCCTGTGTGAAATGAAGACAGTGTTCAGTAATGGATAATCTACATGCACCACTACCACTATTCAAGTAATTAAAGACACTTTTTCAAAAAGCATAGACAAATGATGCTCCTTCGTTATAGACGTATAGTACAGTGAACAAATTCTGTGACCAATTATTTGACAATATGAATACTTTAAAATGCTTCATGCACAGTTGCTAATCTTTCATTCTAGCAAGTTCCTTCTAACCACTAGATGGAGCTATTGAGCAAGTATTTCAAACAATCAGAGTGCACTCACCCCAAATACCCATGAACATGGCAAAGAAGACAGTCCCCTCGTTATCAAATAGATGGGATTGCTAAAGGAAAAAAGATCATTCTGTGATGTAGGGAAATCATTATTTATGTTTCAAACAATGAAGCTAAAATATTTCTCACCCAGGAGTACAGACACGTTGAGTTGAGTTTCCAGTAGGTGCACTTTTTATCACAGAGTGGACACATGACAATCATCCCACCGATTTGTGGGTCACAGATCTCCTTGCTGAAAACAGGGAAGAGGAGAGCAAAAGAGAGAAAAATTACTGTGATGCAAACATGAATATGACCAAAATCTCAGTTCACCATCAGACTGCATTACATCAGTGAAGTAGGAAACAGTATTAACGTACCATGGAAAACTTGGGCACAAACAAAGCACTCAGGTTTAACAACAAACACCATATTTATGAGAATGTTCCACAAACATCTTTAGCTCTGCAAACTAGAAAAACAAATGCATCTAGGCTCCAGAGTTCATCTTTCACAGAATGTATGTGCCCTTAATGGTTTTGCTTGTTATATTAAAACAAAAAAACTATATACTATGGAAGCCCATTTCCAACATGTTTTTTTTTAAGTGAATTTTTAATCTAACAATTTACACTTTGTTTCTCGCGATGCTAAGAAAACTTGTCAGAAATGCAAGATATAAATTCAGAATTCTGCATTTTAAATGAATTCTGCCTTTTTTCCTTGCATTTTTGAGTTAACATGTCACAATTCTCTTTAATTATGCATTTTTTCCCTCAGAGTTTAGAGTTTACCTCTCGCAATTCAGACATTCAGAGTTAATTGTGAGATAAAAGGTCACAAATACTTTGTTTTCTATGGCGAAAACATTTGACTAATACTTTAACACCTATCAGAAGTTATGGTTAAAAAAAAGAACACAAAATATAAACCGTCTCATTCAATATAACAATATTTAGTGTTTAACTGCAAAAACCATTACAATAATAAAGAAACAACAACTTCCTGTCTGATGGCTTAGCGTTTTCACAGTCGCAGGCACTGGTCACAAATAGCAAAGGGTTGTTAAGAATGCACGCAACCACATAGCTTCAGACTCAGGAGGCATGGATGTGTGTTCATTTGAAACATATAACCTTCCAGTGATACTAACCTTGTGATGTTGTCTTCGTAACTAAGCACACCATAAACAAAACAGATCACACCCATGACTGCAGCAAAAAACAGCATTTCTGTGTAAAAGCCCAGCCAGGCAAAGTAGATACCAATCTTCTCACCATAGTAATTCCTATGACAAAACACAAAGGGGAAATGTAACACTATGGTTTGATATGATGCTCTAAAAAAAAGTGAGGATAATCATTTCTTCTACTGATATTATCTTGCAATCAGCAGTTTAATGAAGATGCATCAGCTCCAGATTTGGTTATTGCACTCTGAAAGGTATGCATGCATTGAGTCTGCAGTGTCCTCACTTGATCAGATTGAGTGGTTGCTTCTTGTAGAAGCAGAGGAATCGAGCCCAGTATCTATACAGATGATACCTCTCACTCTCACACTGCGCATCTTGTGCCTTCTTCCAATACTTACACTGAGGAAAAAACACCAGTCAGATGTTGACCTAAGACACTAACTCTTTTAACATGCAAGGGGGCTTTTTTGTCTTGAGGCTGGTAAGATTTTTTAAATGTTTTAAAAGCAGTCTGTTGTGTGCACCAAGGATACAGTAAAACTGTATTGTAGTGGTATATTACTATTACTATATACAATTGCTGTTTTACTTAATTTTAATTCATTTTTAAATGTAATTTAATTCTGTGATGGCATTAATACTTTAATATATATTTTTGTAACCATGTAAAAGTCACTATTAAAGTCACAACAGTAAAAGTGTAATGCCACTTTTGGTAAATTTAAAGCATCCTTAATGAATACAAGTATTAATTTATATTTAAAAAATCTTACTGACCCCTAACTTTTATTAGAAGATAGACAGACAGATAGAATGAAGTGCATAAATCTCACACTCACGTCATGAAGGGGATAAGCTGAAGTGTAGGTGCCGTTGTTCAGCAGACGTTTAATTCCGAGAGATAACGTCTTATCTCTCTCTGTACAGTCTTCCTTGTAGTAAGGGCAGCGGGTCAGGATGTAGTACACGATCCTGTTGCGAGTGGACGGAGGAAAAAATGTGTCCTTATCATCAATGAGGAAGAAGTCGACCTTGCTCTTGTCAAAAGGTGCAGTGAAGTAGTCCGGCTCTGGCCTCATGATGTTGTCTGGAAGCCGGAAAGCTTGAGTGAGCCACTCCAGATGACCTTCTCGAGCTTTGGAAATATCACTCGCTTTAAAGGGCACTTTGATCTTTAGCACATCAGCATAGTTGGCCAACACTTCCCACGGAGCGTGAATCTTCAGATAATACGTCTTACGGTCATCTGACTCCTGCAGGGGAAGATATAAAATCACATCAAATGACACTGAAGTAATGCATATATATATATATATATATATATATACACACACACACACACACTTATCTCTATACAGTGGGCATAGAAAAAGATAAAGGTCTGTGCTTCGGTATAGGAGGAAAATAAAATAAAATTAAGATGCACTATAGAAGTGCAACCATGAGGGGGCATGTGTGGCTCAGAACCTCACCGATTTATCTTCAGTCTCCAGCTCAAGACCAGCCTCCTCCAGGTTGGCTTCAAACTCTCTTCTTCTCTCCTGGAGGAAAAACAACACACAAAAACAGGCGTTTTCAACTATACTATATCATTCATGGCCTCTTCTCTTTTATTTTTTTTTTACCATCACTCAAGTAATCTATTCATTGAGCTATGTATCTGGTAACAGTGTGACATTTTAAGTTCTGAGGGTTGTAAACAAGCTTTGAACTATGTCTTTAGAGAAAACTTGTATTTCCCTCAAGCACCAGTGACTTATAGCTACCAATCTTATGGAACACCAGCTCAAACGGGTTACTCAAGGGATATACCCTTCATTAAGCAGAGAGCCTGACTGCGCATCAACCTCTGCATACAGGAGAAAACAGATCAAACCCTTTCACCAGCAAACCCTTCAGTGTCAATGTAGGGTCTGATGAGACAGAAGTGGTTGACCCCTCGTTTTATGCAATGTTTAGCATTCAGCTTATTGCACAACAGCTTCAATCTGACTCTGATGATCTTAGGACCCAGCAGACATTGCACCCCATCTCACCACCACTACACGCCTACGTACAGGTCCCCATTATTTTTGACACTATTTTTGGACACAATGAGCAATATTAAGCATCAGTCATTGTTTGATTGTTTAACCAGGGCAAGTACAGAACATTTAGGAGAAAATGCACACTAATTATCATTCCTGCATAAAAATGCATAATGGGATCACCTGTGGAAAACCTGACAAACCTGTCATAAGTGAATTGCATTTTAAACGTATGAATAGGGTTGGGAACCGAGAACCGGTTCTTATTCACAACCTGTTCTGTTTTTTTAAAAGAACCGTAACCGTGAGCAATTTCTAAATTTCGGTTCCCGAAAACGGTTCTAGTGTGAAACGTGACCAAGCGCTGTGAGCAGCCGTGTGCCGGTGTTCTGATGATTCGTCATGTGCCTTAAAGGATGTCACAAACCAAATAACAGAAATGCCGCCCTACTCTTTAATTACAGAGCACATTGTTTCCAATGGAGCACACTCCACAGACTCGCCGAGCCGCATTGTGTCTTAAACTGCCAAACACATCGTTTCCCACGACTGTATGTGCACTCGCGCATTTGATAACTGTGCATGCCGATTTGTCTGGCTGTACATGTAACGGTAGCACACAGCACCTGTCACCACTAAATTACATAATATTTGTCCCATATTGTCATTAATATACATACTGACTTCAGCTTGGACCACTAAATAAATGGACTGCTATTGTTATGCAAGTATGAGGGTTAGATTATTTAGTGTACAGGGCATTTCAAGAGTGATAAACAAAGTGATAGAAAATATGTATTTTCATGCATTTTACCGTAATCTGAAAATTCGTTTACTGTAGTATTTGTTGCATTTTGACATTGCCAACCTTTAATTTAAGTTGAGAGTAAGTAATAAACAGTATTGAGCAGTTGAGTATTGTGAAGTTTTCCTTGCCACTATTTTTTAATAGATATTTAATGATTTTAAATGGAACCGGAATCTGAAGATTTCTAACGATTCCCAACCCTATGTTTGAATTAACAGATAAATAAACAAGCGTCATGTTTTAGACGTGCATTAATAAAATTACTGTATATTAGTGGCATACCGCTTTCTTGTCTCCGTCCTTGTCGTCAACGTAGGACAGGACAAAATCAATGTACCGAACACCATCCTTGAAGAAAACAGAGTCCCTGTTTTGTCCAAACTTGTCTATCTACAAAAGAAAGAGATTCAAATTAAAAACATTCCTACTCTCGTACACAACCACATGACCACAGAGACTCATTCAGAGTTGACTTCTGTCACAATGAAAAAACGAGACATGATACATGTGATTCCTATCAACTGTAAGGGTCTCTTATCTTTTCCAGGTTACAAAACCACAGGTACGGTATTTAGAGAACGGTTACTTCTGCAGAAAGTGTGAAATCAACATGCATACAAACAAACATTTACTTATTTACAATAAGGAATGCATACAGCCTTTAATTCTGCTCTTAACTTTTGAGGTTCAATTGCCAAACTATTTAACATACCAGACAGAGCACACCCGTCTAATACCTCTAAAAACTCTAAAGGGGGCACATAAGTCACCATTCACCTACAGCAAACTTTCAACATCACAATATAAGACTCTTAACTTATCAATAAAAACTTTATTAAAACCAAAAGCTTTAACAACATACCATAAATAACCATGTTCCACTCTATCAAACGCCTTTTTTTAATCTATTGATATTAAACCAAAATTCCTTCATCAAAGAGAAGGATACACAAGAAACACCAATAGTCATCTCATAAAACTATAATTCTAATGTTTTTCATTACCAACATTAGTCCTTAACTGTACATTAGCTTGGGTGAGAATCTTTTTCAACCTGTAAATCTCTTGATCAGAAAAGAGACATTCATTCCTGAACATTTTTGCCTTCTCAGCTAATTGCTCCAAATCAGGAAAGTATTCAGTGATGCAAACATTTCTTGCATTCTTAGTTACTCTCAAAAAGAGTTTAATATCTACATTATAAGAATGATTTGGTAACTTGTCTTGAGATTAATCAAAGGAGCTGCTACACTCAGAAAGTTCACTCTCAGTATCTGTTTGACTCCAATCAACTTTATCCATTCTTTTTGGTTTACCGTAATAATGCTGCTTCGTTCTTCTCTTTTGTGGTGTCTTAGAAACACACTTATCCTGTTCTTCCAATGAACAATGATCTCCTACCAGTTCTACGTCAGAAATCACCTGAACCATTAGCTGATTGCATCTGATCAGATACAGAATCTTCTTCCATCTCAACCAGTTTATCCTTCATCAATTGCTTGTTTCAAAGCTGCTGTATCATCGGATAGATCAATTAGGTTTACATCTTTAGATTTCAGATTTTTTCCAACTACATTAGTTGTTGTAGGCAGCTCCTCTCTAACAG
Organism: Carassius auratus; assembly: GCF_003368295.1. Lineage (NCBI taxonomy): Eukaryota > Metazoa > Chordata > Actinopteri > Cypriniformes > Cyprinidae > Carassius > Carassius auratus. The sequence goes on from NC_039274.1 coordinate 9,822,368, forward strand.
TTTGTACTACTTCCTTATCTTCACCTGCCTTTTCAACTGAGACCATCGACACATTGTGTTTAGATTTTTCTTCTTTTCTCAGGCAAGCTCTCACAAGGTGTCCTATTTCACTGCAATTAAGGCGTCTCATGTTATTAGTTGTGGCATAGATCACAATTTAATTCATTGTGTTTAAAGTTAAACGTTAAGTCCAACTCTTCTCTGTTATCCTTTAACACCATAAACATACATGAAACATCTAAACGATACTACATGTTTTAGTAATGGTCATTGTAATGATAAAAACTCAATAAACGCCGGGAACGAGGAGGCGGGAACCGGCGCACAATCAAAATGAAACTTTAATAACTCCAAATAAACACAAACCAGAGCACCAGCCCCTCACGGACGACTGGTGAGCATAAATAAAAAGCAAAACATAAAATAATGGCCCAGGCCTGGTCCTCTCTCGTCCTTCACTATCGTCGCTCCAGTTTTATATCCTTCCATCTCCTCTGTGGGACTCAAGATTGGCGGTGGGGCGCAGGTGTCGCGGATTTCCCAATCACTCTACCGGCCTCGCCCGTTCCCACATCTCTCGGCCCCGCCCCACTCGTCACAGTCATTTACAGCCAATTTGAATCATTTTTATTTGGGAGACTAATTTACCGTATCGCTCTAACATTTGTACAAGCAACTCCTTTTTAATGAAAGGCAGTACGTTTGAAGGATAACCTTTGTCGGCATTGTAAGGGAAACAGGTCAATTTTGCTCAAAGGGAATCATTTAAGATTTTAAAGGGAATTTGAACAGAATCAGTGTTTCACATCAAATCTACGCTGGATATTAATATCCAAACTATAGTGAAAACTATGTTTTAAAACTATTAATTAGAACAGTGACAAGATCAGCAGTTTAAGACATTAACTTTTAAGCACAAAACACAAGATACTTCTCTTTTCAATATGAATTAGGCTTTATTCGATAAATCTAAGACACAAACTAATCTAACACATAAGCACACATACTCACACATTTAGGATTGCAGAGATTTGCAAGATTTGCAGGAAGATCAAAAGTTAGGGAAAGAATGAGTTTAAGAGAATTAAAATGTGGAATCCCAAGTTTACAGCAATACTTGAAATTGCATAGAAATGAACAACCATCAATCACTTAATTAACCCTCGCATTGAGTTCCTCAATGAGGTTTAAATTATATTAGATACACCAGTACAGATCAGAGTCTGGAGGTATGTTACTTGTTCTGGTTGCTACCTTTGTTGTCGTTGAAAAGGGGGTTTCCCAAGGTTGCTGATTGGCTGGAAGTTCAGTAGTTGTTGAAGTGACGTCTTGGGAAGACCATGGTTGGATAATTTAAAGTTCAATTCAGTAATTTAAAGCTAGCTCTAACAAAGCAACAATCTCTCCTAGGTCCTGACTATGAATGGGGTATCCAAACCTTTTTGAGCCATCATAACTTTCATAAAGTGCTTCAGTGGTGAGAGTATTTACAAAATATTCATGTTGCAAGCAGTGCTAGCAAATGCTAACTGACGTAGGATTACGTCACGAAAGTGTAGACTCAGAATATGACCATGAGGGGTTTAGGGTGCGAGATGGGGCAGGGAGTGAACACTTTATGACTCCATCTATGAAGCCACGCCCATGAAGATACAGCATTAGTAAACTCAATTAGGTATCTCCACCTGTCAGTATCCACGGTTTATGTTGATCCTACTCATGCTGCACACTCTCTCAAACAGAGACTTCTGATAAGAGCGGGTCACTCCCCTTACTGCAGACACCTCAGATGCCTGGAGACTGTCCTGTGATGATCTGGTATTTGTTCTGACTGAGAATACACAGTGCTGTTCATTGTAATGCTTCATCATTTAATACAAAGCAGAACTACAGCTTCAACTCTAGATGCCCTCTCAACAAACTGATATCAAAAGGGTGACTAATTCCAAAACCTTGCAGTTTTTTTTTTTTTATCTGTGTCCAGGTTTAGTGAGATATTGAGACAAAAATGCACAATTGCATGTAGTTTGCCAAAATACTCCTTTATTGCTGACTGCACTAAGATTAAGAAAGTATCATTAGCAAAGTGCACCAGCAAGAGAAACAAAAAGTCATACTATAATCGATCTGATGCTCGCTTATATGCGTTCATGTAAAAATGGCAAAAATCAGGGTTTATAGGGGTCATAATATACTTTTTTAAAGATCCTTATTTTGTGTATTTGGTGTAACAGAATATGTTGACATGCTTTAATGTTTAAAAAACATTATTTTTAAAATACTGCACATTACTGTAGGTCCTTGCAAAGTCAGAATGACCTCCTCTCCGAGGTTCACAAAACAGTCATCCATAAAATGTGTTGCTGTTCTGTTGTATGTAATCTTAAAGATTCCTAAATGCATCTACTTTAGGAAGGAAAAATAAAGTGCTTTTGCTTTCGCCCAGATACACACAGCATCTCCCTGACATGGCTGCTTCAACACTAACTGCAGTTACTGAAATCACACCTTTCTTTGTGTGAACATTTGGGTGGAATTACGCAAATATTTCCACACAGTGACATAAAGATATGGGGGTGTGTTTGAATGAGCCGTTTTATGGAAGCATGGACAAGTCTTAAATTTGATAAAGAATATCTCTTTGGTTTTGAGACTTTAGTCTTTGCAACTTCAATGATCTTATCTATGCACAATCAGCTTGTAACACTCCCAAGAGAAAGGAAAACTTGAAATCATATCATATGACACCTTTAAAACTGAGGAAAGTGAGAACTATGATACTTTAATGCAGCTGAACAATACACTAAAAGGGTCCAATGAAAACAAACCTCTTCACCTTTATAATAAACATTAACATTTTCTTACCATATGCAAGTTTGAATATATTCAGGGAGCCTTCAGTCATGGAAAACACGGATATATCAGGAATTTTCAAAAACAGGTCAAGAAAAGTAATGAAGCCTAATGCAAACTTAAAAATCATAATTCATGGTAATTTCTAGATAGATATAACAGATTTATAGATTTAATTATTTTCTGTTTTAAAATATTCCTTTATGTATAGTAAAACCCACTATTTATTTTTTATTAATTGTTCAAAACCACCCACAAAATGGTTTTTAAAAATCAATATTCAATAATCACAACTGTCCAATTTTGGTCACAAATTCATGAATCAAAAACACTTTTTATATGGCTTTTGGTCAGCACTATAAATGTTTACCTCAGAATGTGACCTATTTACCGCATTACATAATACCACTCACATCTGTTGCTTTTTCAAACACGATAGACCTGAACCATAATCTGAAAAGATAATCTGAATGAGATGAAAATATCTGGCATTTTACCTCCCGGTGACCATGCAGCTGTGTCCCTCGATCAGAGATGGAGTTAATACTGCCATTATTACCTGCAAAAGACACAGAGGAAATGACACGTCAGTACATATCAGAACCACAAATGCAATATACAGTAGTCTACAGGAAACCTTCCTACCCCAAAGAATTCATGCTCTTCTACACACTCTGTAGATTGTCACTGGGGCAGTACCCCTTAAAGGGACAATTTTGTACCTTATTTACCCCTAAAATGCTCAAAGCAGTACTTTAAAGTAAACAGTTCTACTCAATGGTACTAATATTCACATTTCTACTACAAAAAAGTTCCCTTTAAGAGTACTGCCCCAGTGACAAGCTGTTTTACTCTTTAAAGGTACGATTTATGTACATTTACACAGTGTATGAAAACAGAAAATATTTGGTTAAATAAAAATAGGGCTTTTTCAGTACAGTAGTTCCTGCCCACATTTACTGCAGACCAAAGGTCTTAATGTAAAAGTATTAATGTAAACTAGTGACTAGAGTTATTCAGCTGACAGCTAAATTGATTCATTCCACTGTTTCAAGAGACATTTTACATTTTCAGAACTGTTTTTATTTTTATTTTTATTTTCTATGCTGAACAGCAGCTCCAAATTAAAGTCCCACTCAGTGTTTTACAGCGTTCGATTTTGTAGCGGCTGAAGTAAAATGTCACACTACACATCATTTGATCAGTAGTACATGTCATTTCTGTCTTTGCTGCACTTTTGCTCTCTTCCCCACATATTTCAGCAGACATTCCATTGGTTAGTCAGCCAACAACGACTTCAATGCTTTGTTTGCCAACTCTGTGGGATAAAAGCACTTCCTGTGGGGAAGTCAAACAGTCAGGCAGAGTATTCTCTTTTTGTACCAGGATACACACGACACATATGCCTGGTTAGCGCATGATATCACAATTAGTGAGCTAGCCCAATGCTGCCAATCAAATTAAAGATAGTTAACACTGAAAATTAGTGCAAGTAAATATATGTTCCATAATGGACAGTTCAGATCATGGTCTCAGAATGGTTATTCTGTTAATTCGATTGTGCTTTATTAAATTTTGAGTTGCCAGTTGTGCTGCCGTCATTATTCAGTTATTTTGGAACAACCCAGATATCAATTTATACAACAAAACCACAAAGCAACAGCATTTCTGATAAAAGCAGCTGTAAACATACAATCATATCCAGCCTTACAGCTTAGGCACAAACCTTGACAAGTTGACGTACTGAAGGTTACATGAGGCAATTGAATGAAAGAATAGGCAAAGGCTTCAACATTTCCTTAAACATCGCTAGCATTTGGAGCAAGGTTCACATCCCCAAATATCTGGTGCCACAGACAAGCACAGTTGTCACAATGTGATCTCTGGGATGCTGACGAAGCATAATTAAAAAAAAAAGGAATATGAAGCAGAAACACAGCAGAGGATGAAAAACAGCAGAGTGAGGAACGGACAGACAAGCGGCACATGCAGCTCTGTCCGAACCTGCCTGGAAGGTCCTCCGGTAGCCTGTCAGAACAGCAAAGTCATCTTAACCCATGAGACGGACAGAAGTGTAAAGTTGGAATTAAAAATTTGAAACCACACAATCAACTTTTCTACATGCATTTCTCTAATATGAAAATAATTGCCTTGGTTAACACTTTAAACCATTACCAAAATCAGAAGACCAATAACTGCTCTGAGCGGAGCCAACAGGTGCTGTGGTTTTGCAGGCTTCCTCTGATCGTGATGAGTGATTATTAGGCCTACTGGGAAAGGCAGCTTTTTGTAATAGCACCTTTGTGTAATACTTCGAAGCTTTAAAGAGGGAAAAAGCAGCAGTAGTGTTGATGCTGATAAAACCTGTCTGAATACAAACCTGTGGCCCCCACAGTCATTGCCTAGTAAACACATCAACTGTTTCCCTGAATCCTTTTTTTATATACAGGAAAATAAAGTGAACTTAATTTTTTATCAGCTAAACAAATAAAGCTTACATCGTTGCACTCTTAAAATGCACAATATGTAAATTTTCAAACCGCTAGAGGTTGTATTTTTAAAACCATAAAGGCAAAGCTTGATGAAGCTATGAAGGAGAGTGGCACGATGGGATATGTCGTTTTCACCATCGAAAGTAGTCCTGTGTTTGAGACATCGATACTACAGAGATTTGACAATATGAGTATCGATACAGCGGTCTCTGTATCGATATTGTGGCATGTGTGCATTAGTGAACCGTGCTTAATTTGAATACATGAACATAATTTAAAATGGAGTAGAAAAGGGCAAGCCAAAGTTTTAACAAAAAAAAGCGTTTACGCCTCATTCGCGCATCTAGTTGCAGGAGATTCTGAGTTATGAAAAGGACTATTGCAAGCTGACAGCGACCGGCTTTTGTGGTGGAAAATTGGCAGTAATAGCCCCACCAGAATAGCGCAGGGTTTCCGCAGTCGAGCCTGAAGCACTGCTGCGCGTCACTAAAACACGCCCACGCAACCATGTCTCAGGAACAACGTCACGCAACCATCATTTCACCAACAAACTGAAGTTATCAGAAAACTTAGAAATAAATCACAGTAACATGCGCGATCACACACGATAAAAGCGGCCGTTTGTTTGCATGCTTTATTAAATATTCAAATTCTAAAGCATCGATGTTTTACTATAGAATAAATGATACATTGATCATAATGAATTAATTTATCAGGACTCAAAATTAATCACACTGAAATAAATGTATTTATATTTTATTTATTTATTTTTACATGAAAACAGCCTGCTTATTCAGTTGAGTCTGTTTCTGCTTATTTGTAGCCACACTAGCCTATACGTCACATTAAGAATGAATGATAATCTTTATTTTTATAAAAGCTCCCGAACAAAAACATTATTATATTTTTATGATAGGAAATGTGGAGCTATAACTCTCGAGACAATATTTATGACAGATAATATAAGTTACTAAATAAATACACGATTGTGATAGAGAATAAGAAGCTGACATCTGATTTCTCCTGGTTGCATTTACCATGTTTACTATGGTAACAAATGTTTAGCGTTCACAGTCTTTAAAATCGCTTATAAATATTTCTGCCTTGTTTAGTGAACACTCGGTGCTGACTAAGAGTGAGTTTTGAGCTCAACTTATTTTTAAAAGTCTTAAATGCTGGTGTTAAAGCTGTTATCTTTATGAAATGATCTGCAGCGCTGACTCGAGCTCTCCAGACACGGAGAAACTCCGCCTTTGTTCATAACCACTCCTTTAGCCCCAGCTGGGCCGCGTTGGCCCAAGGTTTTCGTCGGGCCAAAAAACCCTGGCCGATGGCCCCGAGGAAGCCCCAACAAGGCACGATCAAGCACCGGAAGTGGAAGCCAGCCCTGGCACACGCTAGCACGCCCGGTTTAAGCTCGACAGTGGAAAACGCGGCTATTGGTCGTCTTTTGGACAACTGTCAAGTCAGCAGTCTTCCCCATAATTGTGTAGCCTACAGAACTAGACTGAGAGACCATTTAAAGGCCTTTGCAGGTGTTTTGAGTTAATTATCTGATTAGAGTGTGGCACTAGATGTCTTTTCCACAATATATAAGTAGTGACTTTATTTAATACCATAATAACTCATTTTTAGTAGAGTAACTATGCAACTAAATTAATCTGTCTATTACCTTATAAGAGAGGTCAAGGTAAGAAAACCACTCATGCAAACACATAAAAACAAACACAGCCGGCTTGTAACAGGCATGACTCTGAAATCTATTCAAGGCCCACATGGGTGTTGATGTAGCACTCTCTAGAAAGGATACCATGAGGTCTTCCCTGATAAGAGACTCTGTCTTCTGTGTGACAGTCCAGCGTGACAATGCACTCATAAACACAGAAGAGACAGCGGAATGATTCACACTGTCAGACACTATGCAGTACTTTTGAAAAGCAAAAGAGTTTTTCAGCAGGTTTTTATGATTTTGCTGGATTAACAATTGTAATGTGTGCCTTGCCAGGAGACACTGGTTCCTTTGATTTTTTTTCCTCTCACTTTTCTGTCTCTTTGGTTTGCTCACTGGTGGCACTAAGGGATGATTTCCATAAAGTGGTTTTGAAACTATGCATTGTGACAAATGCTATACAAGTTCAGCTGAAGTAGGTTATGGTTTGTTACGGTCCACCACAAATGTTGGTTAAACAGATGTTAACAGAAACCTCCATATCTCAGCTCTCTGAGCTCCTTTACTTATCGCCAGATCGCATTACTAGGTACATGTGTATATCTAAACACTTTGCCATTTTTTGCCTTAGACCTTAAGGCCAAATGTAGCTCAAATTAGCTCAGGTTTCAAAATTTAGGGTCAATTTACAATGGGAAGTATTGGAGTCTCAACCCTAAGTTTTTACCTTGGTAATTATAGTGTGCATATGTTTATATTGGACTTATATACATACATACATGTACCATGAAATATGCTCTTAAGATTAGTTTTTTTAGTTCTGCAATACTGAAACTGTTAATCAGTTAAACAAAATCAGCATATATATATATATATATATATATATATATATATATATATATATATATATATATATATATATATATATATATATATATATATGAATATATAGTCAAACAACCTCTACTGGACCACTTCAGACAGATTAATCATCCAACTCATAGTTTACAAACGAGCAATTGGATTTCATTATTTTAGCTGAGAAGTGTATATATAAAAGAATTTAAAACAAACTAAATTTAAAACTAAACAATATTACACTGATGAATAGTCATGATGTGCATGCTGCAATAAATATTATGAAAAGAAGTAACCTAATATATTGCCATGCTTTAATTACTGCTGCAACAAGAAGCTTTATAGCTAAAATAAAATAAGCAATATGAACGCTGTTATGCAGCTAAAATGAGCTGCCCATCAGCTGGGGTTTTTTGATTGATTCTCTAAGAGAAGTTTAAAAGAGCTGTTTTTAGTGTTGTTTAAATATAGACCAAGCTCTGCTGCACTTGTTCATTTTGCAGTGAATAAAGAATCTATAAATCAAAAGTATATTAAACTCGCAAATCTTGTAGTGCACTTGTACTCTAGTTGCTAAGCATTTGGCCAATATAAAGCTTTTCATATAGCATAACTAACTTGAGGTTTCAATGCATTTCAGAGTGAAACATTTCTGTATATTAATGAAATACAGTGCAAGTCAAATGTATATACAAAATTGTAAGTCACTGTAAATCTCTCTATTTTTTTCCAATCACACATTGCTGACATAATGTGAGCCGTGGCAGTGCAGTGTCACAGTCACAGTCAGGAAGCATAATCAAATTACTATCCACTGAATCACCTATGATCAGTACATAGATTAAACAGTCACAGTGACAGGCAAAGCAGGAGGGATTAGGTTTGGGTTCCCCTGAAATATCATTTAGATAATTTCTAACCAAGAGGCTGCTTTCCTAACATTCTAGACAAACACAGGCAATCCCCAGCATCAGTCCTAAGCAAAATAATAATAATTATAATAATAATAATAATAAACATGGCTGTCACTAGGCCATTTTAGCCTATTTCTACACAAAGCTAGAGTTTTCCCTATCCGATCTCTTTTTTTTCTTTATCTAAAGAAATATCTGCATCCACACGAAATCACAAAACCGACACAAAATGATGAAGTATACATTTAGGACCAGCATGTGGCGCTGTAATTCTGCTACAGAGATAAACTAAAAATGGAGAAGACTTGGACTATGCGCATAAACCTTGCGCACTGTATACAAACGAACATGGCACAATACATTTATTAATCTGTGTTAATGTTAGTTAATAAAAAGGACAATCGTTCAGTGTTTTTTGACGTTTTCATTGTGGTTCCGTAATGTAACGGTGTCTGATTTGGGGCGAGACATGGGGTTATGATGTCATTGTTTCAGAAAAAATACAGATTCTTCAGAAAATCACATTCTTCAATCAGCAGATTATTTCAGTGCATGAGCCAGAGACAGAGGACAAGTATGGTGACCCATTCTCTGAATTTGTGCTCTGCATTTATCCCATCACAAGTGAACACACACCCAGAGCAGAGGGCAGACATTATTTGCTGTGGTGCCCGGGGAGCAGTTGGGGTTCAGTTCCTTGCTCAAAGGCACCTCAGTCGTGGCATTAAAGGTGAAAGCGCTGTACATTCACTCCCCTCACCTAAAATCCCTGCCGTTGTGAGAATCCAATGGGTTATGCCTCCGTCCTCCGACTCTATGA